>NW_017306729.1:14039-18469 GCF_000935625.1 Nanorana parkeri
AAATCTGTGATCTCTCACAGTCCTTTAACAAATCACTGGAGATAGCCAACATTCAAGATATCAACACTCCATGCGCTCAGAGAGGCAAGTCTGTATTCACATCCATCAGTAAAAATCTATACGCTGTGCAGGAGAGTCTGCGGTCCTGAAGGCTACTGCAAAATATCCTTTTGGAAACATGGAAAATTTCCTCTTGGAAACATTACCCCTTCTGAAGACAGGGTAATCATCCCCGAACCACTTTAGCCTGGTTGCAGCACTTTGTGCATACAAAGCTCATTGCTGCTTGTGATATGTGAGTAGTTTTTTATCTTTTGCATTTTAATCTACATTAAACAATATTACACGAGGAGAAGGTGCTGTCTTTTGTGTATCACTGGAGATGTCATTCTTTTCAAAGGTTAAAGGTCAGACGAGGAAGAGACAGTCAACACCCCTAGTAATATCAAATTTTTGTCTTGTTACAGCTCCCTTTATTTTGCAAATTTTGCATAATTAAATGGTTGCTTTGGCATTTATGTTTTTCTTGACAAGAATATGGTATAGGCTGGAATTTCCCTTTTCAAACAATAAAAACGTTACATGCTTTTGAGAAAGCATTGGTGTTAAAAATCCCATGGTTAAAGATGGTCCCCAAATACAATCCTTAGTCGATATTAAGGTGCAAAAATCTTCCCCATAGAGTACTAGATGTCATTCACTTATCCAAACTGAGAGAACCCGATTGTAAACTCTTTTCAGTCCTGTTTTTTCCTCACACCCTAAACCTAACTAGACATGTGTATTGCTCACAGAATTAGATACCTGTTACATGTATACCCCATAAAAGAGAAATCCTAGTGATACTAACATATCAAACATCATGGTAATAATCCCATATCAATTGTATATCAAACATTAACACATTAGTAATTATACCTATTGTATAAAACATATCCACTCTCACGTTAAAGTTACATAGTTACATACATAGTTAGTCAGGTTGAAAAAAGACACATGTCCATTGAGTTCAACTTATAGATATGAAAAACAAAAAAAGGAAGAAAAGCCTAAGCATAATGCTATGCCCACAATTACCCACTGTGTTTCTCCGCTCCTTTTTTAATATTTCTCACATGTTCCCCTGTCTTTACTTTAAGTTGTCTGGTTGTTCTGCCTATGTGCTGGAGGCAACAAGGGCACTCCAGCATGTAGGCCACATGTGTAGCATGGCATAAAATAAATTCTTTACTTTTTGTTTGTAATCTTAGAAAATGTTTTATTCCTTCCTCCTTTTCCATTTTCTTAGCCGCCCTACACCCCATACACCTTTTACATGGGAAGTAGCCAGTTCCCCCAAAGAAGGAAAATTATTTCCCAGGTGGGTCCCCCACATTGTGGACAACCCTGTTTCTTAATGATGGTGCTTTTCTCTAAATGACCTTTTATTGCTGATATTTTTAATCACATAACATATACACTTTCATTTATTCATAAATTTAACTACTCTCACCCCTAAACTGCAGCCAATGGGCCCCTTTGCTTGCATCTAACTGACTCTTAAAGGAACTGTTCATCCCACTGACACTAAATATAGATCACAATTCCTCCCATGGACACCATTGATGGGGTACTATTCCCCCCACTGACATCAATAATGAGGCACTATTCCCCGCACTGACATCAATAATGGGGAACTATTCCTTTCATTGACACCAACAATGGGGCATTATTTCTTCCCCCATTGACTACTGACTACAGTTACTTCGGTTAAGGGAGTTCAGTAGAACCGAAGGGCTGCTGTACGGGCTATTCACTGAAGCCCGTACAGCTCCCAAAGTTGGCAGAGCGGCTCGGTCAAGCCGAAGGCATATGCTTCGGCCCGAGCCGAGGTGAAACCCGAAGCGGGCCGAACAGCTGGCCATTGGCCGGCTGAAAGCCTGCTACTGACAGCTGGGCGGAGCCAGCCGTCATCTCACTATCACGTTCACAAACAATTCATCCCCACACAGCTACCTCCTCATGTATCACTTCCCCCTCCCTTTTAGATTGTAATCCCCCACGGGTAGGGCCCTCCTTACCATCTTGTCTTGAATTGTATTGTAATTGTAATGTCTTCCTTATATTGTAAAGCACTGCACAAACTGTTGGCGCTATATAAATCCTGTATAATAATAATAATCGCCATGGCATCATTTTGATGAGCTTATGCAATGTCACAACATTTATTTCCATCCACATTTATTTCCATCCATAGTTGTAGTAATGTTTCACCAAATTCTTGTAGTGGTGATGGAAGAGTCGAACCATAGCCTTTAGTTTTCTCCAGCACATCCCAAAGATTCAATTGTGTAAAGGTCTGAACTCTGTGGTGCCCAATCCATTTGTGAAAATGATGTCTTATGCTCCCTGAACCACTCTTTCAGAATTTGAGCTCAAAGAATCCTGGCATTGTCATTTTGGAATATGCTCATGCCATCAGGGAAGAAAAATTTGATTGGCGGAAAACCTGATCATTCAGTATATTCAGGTAGGCAGCTGACCTCATTTTCTGGGAAAATAACATTGCTGAACCTTTTTTTTTCCAGACAGGCAGTGTACAAATTATGCATTCTTGAATAATTAAATGCATATTTAATTTGTCAGTAATTAAAACTATCCAAGAGAAGATGTTTTAAACTTCACTGTGCTTTTGTTCATATATTTTTATTGATTTGCATATGTTGCATAGATTACTGTATATTGTCAGATGTTTCAAAAAAATTATTTTATAAACTGAGTTGAGGGGCAGATTTTGCTTTATATTGCTGCTTGTAGTGATATTAACATGAATGTCTGTTTGTTAGTTGGTGTGGAATTAATCTTTTAGCATGTAGTGCAAATAAAAATCACCTACGCTTGCACTGGTCAGTTTTCAATTAAAATTTAGTTAGAAAATTATAATGTTCACTTTTATATTCCTTATATTAATTGCTATGAAGGCCTGTGTCTTGAAGAGGTGAATTGTTTCATAATTACTATACTGCACTTAATACCTACTAAAAAGAACTGCACTCAGTGTTCATCAAGAAGCTGTATGTTTTAAAGAAGCTCAGCCTCGTCACGTAAAGCTAAACTCTAAAAAATATGTTGTAGATAAAAAATACAGTTTTCCTCATAGTTTGGTCTTTTTTTTAACCTTGCACTGTACACATATTGCAGATTCTTTGTATGAACTTATTTTGGATATGTGCACACTTCAGCGCCAGTTTTTCTATGGTGACTATGGCAGAATGTGCCAGTGCATGGTATGTATTCCATTTCAAAACTGCATATGACATGGGGACAGCACTGCAGCTGAGCTAAGTATAGATAAGCCTAGTCAACCTGGGAAAGGAATTGCTTGTGTATGCAGCTTGTTGGAATGATTTAATGCATTATTGGGCAAGTGCAAAACATATTTGTTTTAAAAGGGAACTAAATTCTCACTGTAAAAATTGTTTGTAATATCTCCTCCTTTTCCATTCGATGCTTGTAAGTGGCACAGTCAACAATGTGCTTCTCTTGGTGCTACATTACTGTACATCCCTTTTTCAATACTTCTATAATGTTGTATATGCATTGCTTCATTTATCTTGTTTCATGATATACGCTCCTTTTTTTTATATATAAGGCAATGTATCTTTTATTTTCTGTTTGTACCATATAATGTTCCTCTGTACTCAGTTATATTGTTGAGTACTTTGTTATTCTTTAAAACTTGAATAAAGACTTATTGAAATAAAATTGTTTGTAATAAAGTGTTTTTTGGCAGAAGAGACATTTCCCACCCCAATCCATACAGCACTGTGTACCCAGCTAATTCTTCTAACTGTCAACACTGAAGGAGGGCACATTGAAAGGTAAGTGTGGTTTGCCATAATGTGCAGGTATGCTGTGCAAATGTACACTTTAAAGGATGATTTATAAATCCTCCACCTTAATGCTCACTGGCCATATGCTACTTGCATGGCATTCTTGCCACTGGATGGAGCAAAGGAGGATATCTATACACCAGTGGCCATGTGAACACCAAATCAGCCTTATTGCATCATCATGTACAAATGATCTTTTAACCCCTTCGTGACTGACGACGTACAGTGTACGTCGCCAGCATCGGGGCTGTTTAAACAGACTCCCGGCGACTTTTGCCGCCGGGACTCTGTTTAAACTTGTAGAGCCGACTGTCGGCTTTACAACAGAAGCGATCCTGGCAACTTACCTGTCGCCAGATCGCTTCTGCGTCCCAAAGAAGGGCCCCCCCGCCGGACACCCCCGCCGGACACCCCCGCCGTGCTTCCCGGGCTCCGTTGCCCCTCCTACGGGCCCGGGACTGGCGATCTTGGTGTCCGCGGGGAGCTGGGGAGGAGGTCGACGAACTTCCGTTCATCGATCCCCTCCCCGTTCTATGGGACCGGGAGCGATGCAGATTG
>NW_017306729.1:19021-40068 GCF_000935625.1 Nanorana parkeri
TCGGGTCTTTTCTGCCCGTGCGTGCCCGCTAGGGGGCGCGCGCGAGCAGAAAAAAATTGCCGTCTGGAGACGGCAACCCGCAGATGCAGCAGTGCCGTCCGTCCGTTTTTCTACTACGGGCGGACGGCAAGAGGTTAATTTACAGTTTTGAATATTGCAGAGTGCATTTGGACATTTTCAGATATTATACATGTTAATGTTTACAGTGTACAATTCACTTTTGTACTAACTTTAAATTGATCAAAACCCAAAAACCCAAACACTTGGGGATGATTTATAAATCATCATTTGGTCAGTACACTCAATAAATTGTATATTTACTTCAATTGCCCAATCATGTGAAAAGCAAATGCATGTTTACTTACTCTTACCGTATAAGCCGAGATTTTCAGCCCATTTTTTTGGGTGAAAAGTGCCCCCCTCGGCTTATACTCGAGTCATCTTACTTACCTCGCCGAGCGTCGCGTCACTGCTGCTCGGTGTGCGGCGCTCCGAGCGGGGTCATCTGGCAGTCTCCGGGTCCTAATTTAGGTGGCCGGAGACTGCCAGATGACAGAGAGGCCTGTAATTGGCATCATAGGTAGACCTCAACTATGAGAGACAAAATGAGAAAACAAATCCAGACAAATCACATTGGCTGATTCGTGTGGCGTCGCGGCCTATTTAAACCTAGTCTGAACGAGGAAGGGTGTTCACTATTGGGTTTATGGGTCTCATGCCCAAACACCCTGGAACTCCGCAGCATACAGCCAAAATACTGACCAGGACCTACTGGAGGATTTCCCTGAAGCTACCCGGCATCCATGTCCCTGCTGACCCCGTCACCATAAGCGCAAGTACATTGGAAGCCCCCTGGGCTCAGTTCATGGAGCTCATGCACTGCCTAAAACCTATAGCTATGTGATGTCTTATATCTGGACTGCCTAAACCTATTTGCAATGTGATATCCTATACATGGACTGCCTAAACCTATAGCTATGTGATGTCTTACATCTGGACTGCCTAAACTTATAGCAATGTGATATCCTGGTTATGTACTGTGGAAATCTCTAGTAGTATAATAACATAAATCTGGACTGCCTTAACCTCCGTTATCATTATACACACAGTCAGTGTATAAGGACTGCCTAACCTAGAAGTACTAAGTGGGCTGAAACCTGTCCCTTGGGTCCTCTAGATCCACGAGGGGTTATGTCCTAATAACTCCTCCTCCTTTAGTTTCTTGGTTTTGTTTTTGTTTGTACGGCTGATGATGCAAGAACCCCAAACTCTCCGCCTGTGACTGAGAGTGACGCCTGGGGTTCGTGACTGAGTGCCGTTTTTTCCTTCGATCAACCTCGATTCCGCAGTTGAGATCCATCTCATAGAAAAAGCATGGGGCGTGACAGAAGTATAAATCCAACATTTTACTGGAGGTCTGTAGAAATCTCCCCAAGGGTAGCACAGACAGCAATAATTACGACACAGAAAATGTGACCCTTCACCACACTCAAAACAACAACATTTGTGTTCAGCAGTCAATAGACATTTTTTTCTTAACGACTAGGTAATTAGGTTCAACAAGAAAGAATGCTCAATTCCCCTATCCACAATACATTTGATGGTAGAATTACCCTCCCCCCCAGGCTACTGTATTCTGATAGTAGTGTGCCACTGTTAGAATATCCAAACAGTGAGAGCAGTTATTTTTTATTAACATTAAAATCTCACTGCTGCTCTCCCTTATTCTTTTGAGTTCATGATGTAAGCTATGATAAATATACCTTTGTTTTAATTGCATATGAGTGCCAAAATCCCTTTCATCTCATATTCATCTCATGTCCTTGAGGGATATAATGAAGCTGTGACTGTCCTCTACAAATTGAATTCTTCTTATTCCTCCACAAAATCAAGTCTGTGCTTTCAGGTTGTCCTTTCACTGCTCCATTAGAGAGGGTAATTAAAGTTTGAAAATAATGTACTAAGAAAGTGAAATGGTCCTTGACAACTAACATGTACATACCTGAATTCGTTGGCCATATTGTAAAGAAAATATTTTACCTGTGTATATTGAAGGCGCCTATTTTACAGCTTAAATCAATATTGACAAGTTTGTAGTGTACTTAATTAGCAGGCATATCCTCTTGGATATTGGTTTTGGTTTTTGAAAAATGGTCATTAAGTATGTCATTTATGGCATTTGTTCTGAGTGAATTGACAGGCTGCATTCTTGTTGCCATTCATTCAGCAGTCCAACATTGTAAACTCTATTATAGTTAGATATATAGAAATGGACAATGGAAGTACATGGTACAGAACTGTCGTGGTCTGAATGCAAGTTGTAACAAGGATGCAGACTCCAGTACCTGTATTAGGCAAAAGAGAACGCAGAACATGACAGAGAGATATAGTCATTTCCATTCTGAGTTTAACCACCTTCCCAACTGCTGACGAGATTCCATCCCGGTCTTTCAATTCATTAAAGACCGGTGATGGAAAAATCCCGTCATGCAGTAAAATGAGTGCGGTCCATAAAGGGACCAGCGCTCATTTAGTTAATGCTGTTACTGGGTGCTTCGGGGGGCCAAAGCAGACCTTCAGCAGAAAATTAGGTGGTCCCAGCCCTGTGATCACTGCAATAATCAATCAAGTGATCACAGGTCACAGCGCTGTCACAGCCACTGAGTTCACTGTGTTGTGGAGCTGTGAGCTAATCAGTGTGCTTTAAAGTGATACAAAGTATCTTTGTGGAGAATACAGTTTCTCTTTAGAGATACTAAGTATCAAAGCCTCTTGAATTAAAAAAATAACCCTGTGGTGCCCCAGTCTAAAAAAAAATGTAAGTTTTTAAAAGTTTTTTTAAAAAGTTGTAGAATTTTAAAATAGGAAAAATGTAAAAAAAATCAAAACAGTTTAAAAAAAATATGTTTAATAAAAAAAATTATGAGAAATATAGTGGCGAGAAGGCTATCAAAGTTAGGAGACAAACATACCACATTCTATAATTGTCACACACTACAATTGTATTTCACTCCTTGTATTTTGTGACCTACAACTCCCAAAATAAACTAAAATCCCAGACATATGATGTACCCTATAAATCAGGACAAATAAAATAATTTATTATGAACTACTTTGTTAGCTACACTAAATATGAACACATTATTATTTCCAAAACTGTGTTTTTTCCCCAGTTATTTATATTTTTTATACAAAAAATAAGAATTTATGTATTCATATTTCACATCAAATTAAAGCTCATTTTGTCCTTTAAAACTGGTGTATAATATGTGTAGGTGCATTGAATGAGGAAGATGGAAATTTTGGTTAAACAAACACATAGCAAACATGGCAAAATTGCTCTGGTCTCAAGGAATGAACACATTTTCTGAAGCATCACTAAGGGGTAATGTGTAAGAGTATAGACAGAAATCAATCACAACATACAGATATTATCTGTACCAGTACTAACATATATAATACTGACACAGAATACTGGAAACATCATTTTATGAAACTGAAGAAGGACAACATAATAAAAATGTGATTTCTGAATGGACATTCAGTGCTGCTGGAATGCGCCAGTCAATAAACTCAGTTGACCGGCTGATGTTTATCAAAATGAATCAGTCCTGGATCAGCAACAGCTATCAATCCGCTGATGCAGATGTAACTGATTAAATTTGTCACGGATCTGGGATCTCTGGAAGACTGCCTAGGCTGCCTAACTTTATGGGTGATTATTCTATCTTTAAGTAATGTTTTTGGTTTAGTGCACCACCAACACCCAAGGCCCGAATTTTTCTGCACCCGCATGTGACAGGTGCACATCATTTCCATTTTTTACAAATCTTTTCACATTTTTTTTTAACTCCAGTCACTTTATTTAAGTTTTATATTTTCAATAACAAAGAACATAGCTTAAGCATTATGGAAGGTTTACAAGTTAATCATATAATATAAACATTTCTAATTATATCTTGAAAAAATTAAATCAGATATTACATGGTATAATCCCATAGGTATATGTCTTTAGACAATATGGTTAAAACACTCATACACACACATACATTAATGTAATTTTTTTAATTCTCTTTCCTTCTTCTCCCCCCTCTCTCTCTCCTCTCCCTCCTTCCTTTCCCCCTATCTTCCAAGTAAGAGAAGTAAGAGAATCAGCAAATAATTTATCAAAGAGAAGAAACATGAGAATTAGAAATAGAATAGTAGATAGAAGTATATCAAAGAGGGAATGCCAGCCGTAGGGGGCAGATCAGTAACCATCTTCGTTTTTGACATAGAATCTTCAGGTGATAGGTTCTTGTAGAAGCTTATCATATTCCTGAGTGAGGATGTAATCTTGCCAATAAAACCCTATATGGGTTGGACTTGATGGACGTATGTCTTTATTAGGGTTGCACAGATACCAAGTACAGTACTCGGTACAAGTACGAGTACATGTACCGATACTTTTGAGCTCCAAGACTACACTAGAGAAAAATTCAAAAATTAGTAGGCGGCTGTCATTTGTAAGGAGCACACAGAGCTCCCGGGATTTGTACATCTCTGTTTTAATGTACGATTTTGTTTTTATAAATATGAATAAAGTGATGCACAGATACCAGTTTTACGAGTACTGGTACTTGCCAAGTACTTACGAGTACGAGTACTGATACATTTTTGTTTATTGTCATGTGACAGTTTTTCTAAAACAATACAGACTAATGATTTCAGGACAGTGATGGAGCACCAGAGCCAGGTCCCAGCTGCAACCTCTGCAACCCTGGTAGTTCTCATTAAAAAATGCCAAGTATCTGCACTGGTACTCGAAAAGTATCTGTGCATCCCTAGTCTTTATTCAACCCCAAATACTATGTAACTATGTCTGTTTGAATCTTTTCAATTTTCTAAAGGGTCTGGTAGGAATTTGGAGGGGACCCCACACTGTTTTTTTATTAGATTTTTATGTTTAACAACAAAATAAATTCCATCCAAATAGATTCAAATTCATCTGAACCCAAAATGAAATATTCGGATCAATCCGAACTCCGAATAACAAACCAAATCGAACAAAAATGGTTGAATCGACTCAAAACTAAATGTTTTCATCCTTCATGTGTGTAGTAATGAACCACTGAACCTCCTGGTTGCCTGATGCTGTGAGGAGATCGACCTGGGGTTGACCCCACATGGCCACTATCTGCTTGAATGTCCAAGCATTCATAACCCATTTGTTATGATCGAGAAATACTGGAAAAAGGCGATCTGCTCCTGCATTCTGATTCCCCCAGAAGGTACACTTCCCTCAAGTCCAGCGGGTTCTTCTTGGCCCAGCATAGAATGGTTTCCACTTCCCTGATAAGAGTGTTGCTGCATGTCCCCCCCTGCTTCTGTATGTAGGACACAACTGCCTTGTGGTCCATCCTCACAATCATAGATAGAAGTATATCAAAGAGGGAATGCCAGCCGTAGGGGGCAGATCAGTAACCATCTTCGTTTTTGACATAGAATCTTCAGGTGATAGGTTCTTGTAGAAGCTTATCATATTCCTGAGTGAGGATGTAATCTTGCCAATAAAACCCTATATGGGTTGGACTTGATGGACGTATGTCTTTATTAGGGTTGCACAGATACCAAGTACAGTACTCGGTACAAGTACGAGTACATGTACCGATACTTTTGAGCTCCAAGACTACACTAGAGAAAAATTCAAAAATTAGTAGGCGGCTGTCATTTGTAAGGAGCACACAGAGCTCCCGGGATTTGTACATCTCTGTTTTAATGTACGATTTTGTTTTTATAAATATGAATAAAGTGATGCACAGATACCAGTTTTACGAGTACTGGTACTTGCCAAGTACTTACGAGTACGAGTACTGATACATTTTTGTTTATTGTCATGTGACAGTTTTTCTAAAACAATACAGACTAATGATTTCAGGACAGTGATGGAGCACCAGAGCCAGGTCCCAGCTGCAACCTCTGCAACCCTGGTAGTTCTCATTAAAAAATGCCAAGTATCTGCACTGGTACTCGAAAAGTATCTGTGCATCCCTAGTCTTTATTCAACCCCAAATACTATGTAACTATGTCTGTTTGAATCTTTTCAATTTTCTAAAGGGTCTGGTAGGAATTTGGAGGGGACCCCACACTGTTTTTTTATTAGATTTTTATGTTTAACAACAAAATAAATTCCATCCAAATAGATTCAAATTCATCTGAACCCAAAATGAAATATTCGGATCAATCCGAACTCCGAATAACAAACCAAATCGAACAAAAATGGTTGAATCGACTCAAAACTAAATGTTTTCATCCTTCATGTGTGTAGTAATGAACCACTGAACCTCCTGGTTGCCTGATGCTGTGAGGAGATCGACCTGGGGTTGACCCCACATGGCCACTATCTGCTTGAATGTCCAAGCATTCATAACCCATTTGTTATGATCGAGAAATACTGGAAAAAGGCGATCTGCTCCTGCATTCTGATTCCCCCAGAAGGTACACTTCCCTCAAGTCCAGCGGGTTCTTCTTGGCCCAGCATAGAATGGTTTCCACTTCCCTGATAAGAGTGTTGCTGCATGTCCCCCCCTGCTTCTGTATGTAGGACACAACTGCCTTGTGGTCCATCCTCACAATCACTGGTTTGTTCTGAATTTCTTCTGAAAACGTAGTCAGAGCTTTGAAAGCTGCCCTGATCTCTAGGAGGGTGGAGACCATTCTGTGCATTGGAAATGTCCACCAGCCTTGTACTCTGATGTTGCTGCACTGGCATTGGTGGCAACAGTGGTCCATGTGGTAAAGAACCTAATGGCCTGGACTGGGATATCGATTTGCTGCTCATCCACCACCACAAGTTCCTGCACATTCTGTAGGAAATCACTATTCTTTGAGCTAAAGAATGTCTTCTCCACTGAGTCAGGAACCTTGCGTGGAAGTGCCTCAGGTGTGCCTAGGGAATAATTGGGATACACGACTACATGGTCCTGAGTAAACATACACTAAGCAACCGGTATTTGTGTCACAATAGGACCTTCCTTATTCTGTCCATGATAATCATAATCTTCTGTGATGGCAGGAATATCGTGCCAGTTACCATGTTGAATTGTACTCTCAAATACATAATGCTCTGAGTAAGTTCCAACTGACTCTTCTTATGATTGATGATACAGCCAAACATAGTCAGCATCCTCAAAAGTCCTTTTCTGTGACTCAGAAGCAGAGTCCATTCATCTGCAAGCATAAGAATTTTGTCCTGATAATGATGTACTAGAATCTCCATTTCTCGCAGAGAAACTAGAACTGCAATGAGAACCTTTGTGAATGTCCTGGGAGAAGTGGACAGGCCGAAGGGAAGGCTCACAATCTGAAAGTGTTCTCATCCAACTACATACATGAGATATTTTTTGAATCCTTGCAACAGTGTAATGTGTAAGTAGAGGCCCACTGAAACATTCAATCTCCTGGCTGCACTGAAAGAGCTATAGTTTGCAGGGACTCTTGAATCTCATGAGGTGAATAAACTGATTCAGGTTTTTCAGATCTATCACAAGCCTCCAGTCCCTTATCTTCTTTCTGACTAAGAAAAGAGGTGAAAAGAACCCTGTGAACCATTCTGAGCCCTGGGAGGCTAAAGTTGATTTTGCCTTCTGTGATCTTAGAAAGGTGACTTGGGTGCTCTTCCACCACTTCTTTAAGTTCTCCTGATGAGATAATCTAGACTCTCTGAACTTGTGCTGAACCTGTCTGCCACTAAACCCCCTCTGACGTCTCAACCTCCTGTCCTGGGGCAAAACACTTGATTTACCTCCAGTCACTCTGGAAATAGAGGTCTCAATTTTGTCCCGAAGAGGGTCTTTCCATGATAGGTAATATTGCACTAATTTTGTTTGAAAGACAGATCTACTGCCCAGGACTTTAGCCAATGCGCCCTCTTCGCTGTCACAGAATGCAGCATAGCTCTTAAAGGCACATCATATGGTGTAGATTGCTGCTTCTCCCACAAAGTCTGCTGTTAGTTTTAACTCATCTAAGGCTTTATAATATCTTCTTTAAGCAAATCCTGAGCAATTGCATCTTCAAGTCTTGTGTCCAGGCTGCAATTGCCCTAGAAACTAATGTGAGCGCTATGGCAAGTTTACATGCTGACCCTGCTGCTTGGTAGCCCTTCTTCAAATAAATCTTTCTACCTAACCCATCATGAAAGGACATGAAAGTTTTTGAAACCTGTTACTTTGAGACCTCTTCTCTGGCTATTGCCATTCATCATGAATGAAATCTCTAATTTCCTCCATTAATGGGGAAAATAGCTAGTTGCTTCTTTAGAAAAGGAAATATTTTTTTAGTTTTCCTCTGATGTTCCTCCACTTCCTCTTAGCCTATGGCTTGCTTGACTGTTCTGGCATATGGCTGAACAAGGGAGAAATGAAAGCCTGCGCCTTCTGGCTCATTCTCAGCTGAGTAGGAAGAGTTTGGTTCCATGACCTGACTGGCTTGCTGGCCACTTTTTTTAATTTTCCAGACTTAACTGGAAGTTGGTCCCCTTATCTAAGCGGTATTTGTGGGTCTTGTGTACATTGTGAGTGACGCATGTTGTAAAGGCAGGAAAAGCAGTGGCAGAAAAATAACGAGAATCCTGTAGGCAAATAAAAGAATACTCATAAAAATAAATCCCCCCAGACAGAAACGTAACGGTAAAAGAAAATAAAAAAGTAGTTTGATGAAGACTTTTCGCCTACCTAACAAAAACATGTGTCCCTAGCAAAGGGACTCAAGAGAAGAGTAATGCCCCAGTCACACCGGATACATTGCATTGCGGTACAGTGCATTGCGTTACCATCTGTTTTCAACGGATTCGAGTGCAATGTAAACAATAAATTAATTGGTGTTAATGGTGCAGTAATACCAGTGTGTTACAGTGCATTGCGTTGCATTGTGTTGTGTTGCATTGCAGTGCGCTAAAAAAGTAGAGCATGCTCTACTTATTTTCAGATGAAGGCAGAGCATCAAAAACACATGCAAATGCATGCAAACAATATGCACTTATACAAAAAAAAAGAAGTGTGGCTCCTCTGCTGCTCTGAATGACAGTGTAAACCATAGAGCAGAGAGGCAAGAGGGGTGAATCCTCCAAGATGGCTGCCAAATCCTATCTTTTTTTTTTTTGAAAAATCTTTTTATTCATTTTGCATAGTAAACAATTACATTACATTACAGTAACATTCGGGCACCAACATAGCACCCCATTCACACACAACAGTGTATACATTACGGCATAACGTATGCCAACAACCTTAAAGGACCATGCAAGGTCCAATAACTAACCCTCTGACCATAACCCTCCCCCTCCCCTAGGCACAGGTAAATTATTACAATATAATTACAATCAATCCACCCCCCACCCGCTCCCTGATGTGAACCTTACAGCCAATCTCTTAAGCACTTCCCAGAAAGATGCAGAGTACCAGATTCAGTCAAAGGCAGTTAAAGAATATATATCGGGAGTGGATGGATACAAATCCTATCTTGATGTGGATCACAACATCACATTTGTCCAGTACTACCCCGAATTATATGACAAGCAATGCAGGGGATACATGCATAGTCGCCAAAAAGCAGAATTCTGGAAAGAGCTTGTCATGCAGTTGTGCCCGGATTGGGATGACATGGCCAAAAGGGAACAAGCAAACCTCAGTTAGTATCTTATCTGTGTAAAATTCCTGCTAGAATTGTGATTTTGTTTTGTTAGATACTCTTTGTCAGATCCCCAAAATATTCAACATTTTCGAGCTGCAAAATATGCAACATCAAGCTAGGCCTAGATGGCAACATCTGTAAGCAGGTGTATGTGTGTATGCACTGCTATTTGTGACAACGCACATATGCTGCCACCAAGATCCCTCAATGTCACACTGCACAGGAATCACTACAGTCAGATTTGGGGAACTAGTGTGCGTTTTTGTCTTACCAACCACTTCAAGTTCAGTAGGTCAGCCACACATTGTTATAACACCATAAAGAACACAAGTTTGGTTAGAATTTTTGTTTTTTAGTCCAAACAAAAAAATAAAATGCATTGTTAACATCACAAAATCAAAGTACTCAACACTGTACAATGCTCACAAAATTAGATCACTTCCAAATAATATAACATGAAGCCACATTATACAAAACTGTGCTGCCAGGAAAGAAGGCCTACATGTGTTAAAAAATGTTCTGCTAGGTTATGTCAAGTAGTAAGAGCGGCCACATTCCCCCTATTCCCCCTGGCAATGCTCTATTCAACCTGTTCCAGGGTATGGTGCAATGTGTCATCAAAACTATAGCCATCTCTCTCCTTAACGTAGTTTTGTAGAACTCAACAGGCCTTGGCGATATTTGCATAGCATTAGCAAGAGTCATCTGCATACCCTTGTGGAGGATACATCGTTTGTTGGTCAGGATCCCCAAAGTGCATTCAACCATGCGACGTGCATGGCTAAGATGTTAGTTGAAGATCCACCTCATATAGCTTAATCTCCGTTGGGGATAGGGCAGCATAAGATGTTTGGCTCGGCCAAAAGCCTCATTACTCACACACACAAGGTTCCAGGCCATGGCCTGTCATGAGGAATATATAGCTGATTATTCCTCAATCTCTGAACCAGTTTAGAATTAATGAAAATCAAGGAATTGCTTTCCAGAAGATGATCTGGCTAATGCCATGGGCCAATTTCTTAATGAAATGAGAGGTCAACAATATGATCACTTTCTTTTTGCTCTGTCAGTAGTGCCTTGGATGCAAGAAGTGCCCCATAATAGAATTATTCACATCTGGCAGCAAATGATGAACCTACTGTGGTCTTATAATCCTGTGGCACACCAGACACCAGGAGCCTTTGGTTGCATCAAGTTCCAAAGAGGTTCCCACCGCACTCCTTACTGGTATGTCCCTTTTTAAAGTGGGTGCTGCAGTGATAGTGGATGGTGCCACTTCAAATCCAAGTAGTAAAGTACACTAAAGTACAATCTTCAACGAGTGGTCATTTTATTCATCTCATCACAAAGCAATGTTTTAGGGCCACTCAGGGTCATTTGCGCACTAGGTTCCAGGAGCATAAGTGCAACATTCTTAATAGACTGACCGACACTTCTCAGACACTTTTTATTCGCAATGTATCTCCGACAGGACTCAAGCTGTTAGTTATTGAGGCTATTCCAGACAATGGGGATGATGGGATTAGATTCCAAAAACTCTGTGAGAGGGAGATGTATTGGATCTACAGCCTTGGAAGTTTAGCCCTGGGGGGGTTTGAATGAAGCGTTTGAGATCTCAGCAGTGACCTAGAAATGGGTTGGAAGCACTTAGGGAAGGCCATTAATATACTTATCACTTTTTAATAGACTGGGGCTGGGGTAGGTTTACCTGCACACTATTGTGCACAGGTCATGTTTTGGTTGGGTTTAAATTTTGTATCAGTGGGGTTCATGAGCAAGCTGAGATACAAGATCACCGCAAGTGGGAGTTAGAGTTAGAAATGGATTGGGAGGTAAGAAGGAATGTATAACCCCCACCCACCCTTTTCTATAATGCTTAATTATTGGGATGCATTATTTGTCAATTGTCATTGGACGGTGGGAGGTTTATTGGTGGTTCTGTGTAAGTGTGTATATGAGTGAGTATGTATATGTACTCATTTATGTATACATATGTATAAATCAATTTTCTTATGATCTTATCCAAAGTAATGAGAATTTATGTGAGTTACTCCATTAGACATTATAATATGAATTGAGGTAGGAGAATTTGCAGCTGAGATCCTCGTTCCATATATTTATATATTCATTACAGCTTTTAACAAAGTCTAAATATTTATAGTCCTTTTGTGGAGATATATATTTACTTGCTATTTTTTATATTATCATTATATACATTTTAATCTTGTAATCATCACCTGTGTTTTTATACATTAATTACTATCAGTAGTTGATTAATGATGTTCTAATTGACATATGTTACTGCTTCTTGTGCGAGCCTGTGTGTGGGAGATTGCGGGCGGACCTCAGTCACCGATCAGCGACAAAAATTTTCGGTGTGGAGAGTCCCTTGCCTTATCAGTGTGACTAAAGGCAGGTCAGGATCGTATGTGCCGGTGTTCTATCGAAAGTTCCAACTCCTCGAGTTCTCCAACCATCTGACTTCCGGTTCAGTTAGAAGTAAGAGACTTAGCCAAGAAGGCTGTACTGCACGTGGGCTACCCTTGGCATTTCCCTATACACATACTACACAGCAATAAAGTATTAAAATGAACTAGGTTTACAGTAATCCAGCACGTTATTAATCTCAGTTGCCCCACTCAGTATGGCCACCGCTTGCGGTCATATTGAGTGGGGCAACTGAGATTAATAACCTATTAACCTAATAACCTATTACTCCACCTGGGCAAAAGTCATCACTGACAGATGAATGAATCATCCCAAAAAAATGGTCACAACGATGTTCAGCAAAATTCTCACCAGCTACAGAGATAATCATGAAGAAATTTGCAAAAATATGATGGCAAACTTTGCAGCTTGTTGACATCATTACCCTAATGCACTGTATCCGTAATGGCTCTTTTTTTCATAATCGTTCACTGCAGGCCTGCATGATAACAGTTGACCTGCCTGTTGGATTGCCTTTACTATAGTGCTCAAATTAAAATTTGTTAGAGAGACACATAAAAATATACAATTTTCAGGCAAGCTGCCCTGTCCTGCAATACATTTTCCTACTTGTATATTGTCTAATTCTGTTAGGACGAAGCAATTCAGTATATATAAAGATTGCATACATACACTACATCAAAATAAATATCATCGTGGGAATGGATTGGCAATCGTGGTTTATAAATATATATCTGGCCATGACTGAGCTTTAAAGACTTCTGAAGCATGTATGGCTATTCCATACATTGTGTTTGAACAAAGAAGTATAGTTGTACTTGGACAGAAGATGGCAGTATTGTTCTGTAAGAATATATGACCTACTAATGTACCCTATGTAAAGTACTTTTTAAAATAAAGAAGCAACTTTTATTAACTCCATATGACTCAAACAGAAACCCATGCAGAATTTAGTTTTACTTTGCATTAAATATATCAGTTTAATTCTGTCTTAATACATTTCACTGAATGCAATGATGTTACTAAATAGAGTAAAAGCAAGATGCAGTTATCCTCATAAGTAAAATCTCCTCATCTAAACACTGGCAAAATGGTCCATAGAGACACACATGTGATCATATAACTGTACATATAAATGCTGGGAACATAAATCTATTATTTCAAAACATTCCCAGTGGAAATAAATTCACAAATCCAAGCAAAGCATTTGTTTATAGGAGGAAAATTACATTAAAGGTTTAAACTTGCATCACAAATGTATTTAGTTAAGTAGGAATATATGTAAATTCATGTAATTTAGAATTGTTCTAAAGTGTAAAATCCTCCTTACTTTTTTCTGTTTTAATACGTTTTTGGGTTTTTTACAATGTAAAGTATATACATTTACAAAGGACATCAATCCACAATCCTATTAAATTGGTAACGATGATTTTAAAAAAATGGTCAAATGTATATATGTATATGTAGCAATTTTGGGTGTTCCAAAAGGTGGTAAGGGCAGTTCAGAATTGTAACAGTATGATAGCATTACAAAGTGGGGATTTTCATCCCATTGGTGGATGAATAGCTGTTAATATGCATAAGGAATTCTTAAAATAGTATTAAAGGCAGGTCGTTTATTACCTTAATGCATTCTTTGCATTAAGGTAAAAAAGCATTAGTACCTTTTTCTGTCCCCCGTCCCCCCACACTTACCTGTGTCACTGCTGTCAGCACTGCCGGTCCCGAAGGATCCTCCTTTCCTGAACTTTCTGGTTGCAGGGGGAGGATACGGAGGGCAGAGGAGCCACAAGCTACTTCTGCCATCAATCAACCTATTGGAAGGAGAGGAGGGGCGTGGTCTGCAACAGGGCTGTTTGTCTACGGATGAACACAGCTACTGTGGGCACGGCCAGGAATGCGCATGCATGAGTGCCTCCACAGCAGCCACTTAGCTGATGGGGGCATTATGGGGGCATCCGTGCAGGGGGTGGGAGGGAGATCATTGCGGGGACCCACTAGAAAATTAGGAATTGAACATTTAAAAAAAACAACAGAGGCATAAGGGGGCGTAACTAGAAATCACAGGGCCCCATAGCAAAATGTTGTATGGGACCCCGTGATTGTTAGTTATGCCACTTGCAGAGCCCACCTGAGAGTGACCCTGCAGAACTTACCATCTTCCGTCCTCGGGCCCTGCCTCCTCTTCTATCGACGGGCCCCGCCTCCTCTTACATCGCTGGCCCCACCTGCTCTTAGGTCGCTGGTCAGTGATGTAAGAGGAGGTGGGGTTGCTCTTAGGCGGGCCCCACCTCTTCCTTCACTGTGAACGCTGGCCTCTTCTGCCGTAGCTGCTGGCTGTCACTGACACAGCTCCGCAGCGGCTATGAGTGGAAACGCCGCTGCTGAGCTGTGTCAGTGACAGCCAGCCCCCTTACATGCCATAGTGACCCAGGCGGCCCACATGGCTAATGAGGGATGCCCAGGCCGGGCCCCCCTGTGCCCGGCCCCATAGCGATCGCCTGGGTCGCTATGGCGATTGATCCGCCACGGCTCCTAGCTGTAAAAATAAAAAGAAACAAAGCTTTAATATCACTACAAGTGTGAAATATGATTCAGTCAAAAAATTAATGGTTTGGATGACATGCAAGTGGAAGTATCAATGCTCAGTGTTTGTTTATTGGTGTCTAAGGGATCATTATCTGGAATTATGATATCAATGTTATTGACAATCAAAAGATAGATAACATGGGATTATGTAGTGCAGTTAGTGTAGGTGCAGGAGGTGGCCACCAATTTTCTGGGTGGAATGTAGAGAGTGAGGAGGGAAGGGGTAATATGTTAGGGGTGAGAGTTTACGACCGAGAAAAGGGTGAACAAAGAAAAACAGAAAGAAGGGAGAAGTGAAAAAGGGTGAGGAAGAGGAAAAGGGAAATGTTCCTCTTTTGTTAGCAATAATAGCCTTTTGGGTTATAGATATGTAAAAGTGACACTAAACTCAGGAGCTAAACCTTAAAAATGCATTCAAGTACCTTAAAGTGACATTAAAGGATATTTTTTTTCCCTCCCCCAATGTTAATGTCAGCACTTACCTTAAATGATGTCTCTTAATCCGATCTTCTTCTTCTTTCCCCATGTTTTCATCTGTCCCTCCAGCGGTGCGGCGGCTCTCCGATCCAGCGCTGACTCCTCTCTGCTTGCAGGCACTTCTGATCCAGCGGTGTCTGCAGGCCGATGCACGCGTCCATAGACTTACCTTGCGTCTCTGCTCGTCTCCCGGCCGAGAGTTTGAACTGCGCATGCGCCCGCCCCAAGATGCTTTGCGGCCGTCGGAGCAGTTTCGTTTTCTCGCACGGGAGCGAGCAGCCAAAACAAGGTAAGTGTAAAGCGCTGTTACAGCGTTTTTTTTTTTTAAACAACTTTTTGCCTATACCTACTGCTTGATAGCAGTAGATATAGGCAAAAAAACCATAGGCTTTAGAACCACTTTAACTATTAACAAAAATGTAGCTTATTTGTACATCAGCTGTACATTATACACTCAGCTGTAGATCTTATAATAATTTTTTAATTGGTGCCGGCACTGTCCTTCCTTCTGGAGGGGGGCTACTTTGTTTCCAGTGGCCCCTCTGTGTGTTGTGAAGTAGCCACCACTCTAAGCACACCGCTCCTGTGATAGATTATAATTTCAGTACAAATGAATAACCTAAAACGTAAGACTCCCCATTGGGGGAGTGAGCTTGGAGTGGTGGCTACTTTACCACAGGTGCCAAGGGGAACAAAAGTATCCACCCTCCAGGAGGAAGGACAGTGTCAGCAAAAATTCAGAGACGATTTGAGGAGCTGCAGCTGAGTGATACACTAATAAGCTAAATTTTTTTGTTAATTGTAAAGGTACTTAAATGCATTCTTAAGGTTTAACTCTTGAGTTTAGTGTTACTTTAAGAATGTTTTCTCTAAACGAAGGAGCACTTCCTTTCTCTGTCTCTGGATCTCAATCATTTATTCAGTAAGGGATTATGAGTCATTACAATGCAGCATTTGAATCTTACAGAGCATCAGTGATCATTAGATTAAAAATGCAGTTTTCAAAATGTGGAATCTGTGACAATTAGTATAAGTTGAGATATGTCAAGTGATTAGTGAAGAGAAAGAAGTTCTACAAATTAATAATAGAATGTGAATGATAAATTAGGGTGACAAATAAGCTCATATAAGTTACTTTACCAGATTTGCTCTCCATCCGGTAATTGCAGTTCATATCTATAGTACACTGATAAGAAATCTGCAAGACACCTGGCAGAAATGAGGATTTCTTTTACCCCCTCAGTCTTTGTTATCTTTTATGATGTTAAAGGCTTTGCCAGCCATCTTTATGTAACCATAAATAATATGTATCTTATTTTATTTCTTAGATCAGAGGCTATTGCTAACCCCTACTTCTGTCTAGTGGTGCCAATGTAACTCCCTGTTTTACAAATAATATGCCCACAACATTTATGCAACTGGGCTTTTTTACTGAAAGAGTTGAGTATCTTCACATAATAAATCATGTGAATATTCAATTCATGTTCAAGTCATGTGCAGATGAAATAAGTAAACAGGAATATAATTTTCACATGCATTGAAGTTATTATTCACACAATGTAATGTGTGATGGTTCTCAACTCCTTTAGTAAATCTCCTTTAGTGCATCCAGTGCTGTGGTTAACAATCTTATTTTTGCCACAGTAATACTTGTCTGTTTTGCCATTTTAGATCCTGCATGTGGTGTGGGAAAGTTGAAGAGGTGTTTATGTTCAACTGTCTAGTCTGCAGACATCTCACCCTGCTTTTCAAGTAAAATAAAAAAATGTCAGTTCTTTCATAAATCCGTTCCCCCAAATCTATGCTGTGAATCATCTAGCTTCAAAATGGCTGCATTGTAAACTTTTATCAGCAAATTTCTCACTTGAAAGCAGACACAAAAATATATTTGTGATGGCAGATGTCACAATTTCCACCTCAATGTGAAGGAGACAGTCTCAAATCCTGATGCTGCCTCCATGGTGTGATGATTGCACTCTTAGCTGCATCTTGTACAAAGACTTTTTTCCAACTTGTTGGACAACATGATCTCCAGCAAATTGAGAGTGATCATCCCTGAGATCAGTGAAACATTTACACACAAATGGTATCCTCCACCACATG
Source organism: Nanorana parkeri (assembly GCF_000935625.1). Lineage (NCBI taxonomy): Eukaryota > Metazoa > Chordata > Amphibia > Anura > Dicroglossidae > Nanorana > Nanorana parkeri. The sequence continues at coordinate 36,311 of NW_017306729.1, forward strand.
TTTTAAGAAAAACGTGCACTGTTCACAGTATCTGCTGTAGCAATTCTGACATTTAGGAAACATCTGTGACACTCTTTGCCATGCCACACAGAGTTTTAAAATATGGTAACTTACTTCAAAAAAGCAAGGATTCCTTCATTTCTGATTAGAGCATTTAGGGATGCAGGTTAAAGAATGGAATCCAATTTGATTTAGAGTTAGTCCAGTCAGATGTATTAAAATCATCAACTCTCATGAATGACTCTTAACAATCTATCTAGAGTGTGTTACTGGTAAGGATGGGCCGAGTGTTCGATTCGAACATGAGTTTGAATCGAACATTGGCCGTTTGAGCGTTTGCCGAACGCCGAACTTTATGGGATGTTCGCGGTTGTTCGACCGCGGACATAAGGCAAAAGGCTCCCCCCCCCCCTTTCCGGCCCTGACAGGCCTATGCTCGGATCAATGGTCTTAAAATTCCTACCAGACCTTAAGGGCCTGGTATGACTTTAAGGGGGAACACCACACCCTTTTTTTTTGTTTTTGTACATGGGGTCCCTCCTTAACATTCCTACCAGATCTTAAGGGCCTGGTATGACTTTTAGGGGGAACCCCTAAACAATTGGTCCTTCCTAACATTTCTACCAGATCTAAAGGGTAGGGTATTGTTTTGGAGGGGGAACTGCACACTTTAAGAGGAAAAAAATGATGACAGCTATCCATGTACGGGGGACTGCCAGGGGAACCCTTCTGTTATAAGTTCATGGTTGCTAAAGTGACTTATAGCAGAAGGGAGAAAGCCACTGTCGTGGCCAGCTGCAAACAGTTGTGTTCCGCCATATGCCTTATGTTGGTGGCAGGGAAAGGGTTAAAATATGGATCCATCATCAATTACCACTAACCACTGTTCGATTATGTTTTCCCAGGGCACTACCATGGCTTAAAGATAGTATCCCCGGCTCTGCTGTAATGTAAACAACAGTCCCCCATTTTTGGTATATGGTCACTGACATCTCCTGGAATCTCTGGCTGTTTATTTACATAGAACAGCCATGGAATTAAAAAGAGGTGAACTGGCCAATTTTGGTAAATTTGCATGGTCCACAAATGCCAAATGGGCTGGGTCCCTAGTGCTGTGTATGCATAAATCGGCTGTGTGCCATGAGCTATAAAACTGCTTGAAGAAGTGATGGATTAAATTGTATGTATAGGCAATACCTTTTTTTATAATAGGGAAGGGTAAAACTCCTGTAAAGTTATTTTTTTGCAGTCTATGTGCCACTTGAAAGATTTTGAGCTTTTAAGTTCTGCCCTAGAAAAGCAGATGGAAATGAGAGTAACAATCTTAAAGTGAGGGAAATTCCCCTCTTTGTAACTGGAACATTTGTTCCCATTGGATGATTTACCCACATCTATTGCTCTGATGACGCTAACTTCCTCACTCACACTGACTTTGAGCAAAACTTTGCTGAGGGTTTATTCCTTCCTCTGCTGCAAAAACATAATTGGCCATTGCACTAGCCACATGCAAAAAGATACTGTGTCAAACAGTCCTTTGGAGGACTATATTCATATGAATGACATCCCAGCATGCATCTAGAAAAAGACCATAGAGCAGCTGAAAACCATAAAGCAGTTTCTTGGCGTCTAGGCTGTTACATGCTGACTTCATGGCCAAAATAAATGTCCCAGTGCTCACACAGCCAATGGAGGAGAGGCAACACCTATGATTCTTTTTCATGCACCTTCAAGCCCCTCCCACAGTGAAATTTGGCCTCTGACTGCACACTTCACCTCATTCTTCTCCTCTGGGTGCCCAAGTAACCTCAGGATGCCAAGGAGTGTCCTAAATTCAGAGAAGAAATTCTGTCGAAGCTTGGGATTACCATGGATGTCCAAACTCAGTGTGAGTTCACATAGGAATATGACCTTGAGAAGCCCTTGAGGTCCGAGAAGTATGCTTTGTCCCACCTTTGTTCCACCTTACAAACATGTGGTTTTAACCAGAGGTTCTCAAACCTTTTCAGATTGTGGAGCAACTGATTTGCGAGCATTACATTAGAACCTTACTGGTTATGATACAGAGGCAAATTAGTAATACAGACCCCAAGAGTGTGGATGAGCTTGCATGCCTTGTGGAGTGACATTCTGCTACTGAGGACAAACTCTGTGATCTTCCCTCCAAGCTGGTATCCCCTCGAAAATATCAACCACATATAAGGCTTCTTTTTTATCCAATAGTAAACAGGCCACTAACGAGGGGGTTGAGACACTTATAGGTGCCAAATATGAATCGTCTTCAAGCCCAAAAGGAAGGTGTCCTTTCTTTGAGAGAGACAACATAATAGGTACTGGAGGTGCCAAGGACCTGGGCATGTGGCTGCCAATTGCCCTGCATTGCATAAGCCTATGGAATGTGGTCTGGGGAGGCAAATGTCACTAATTGCCAAGCCTGTTCTGGCAGAGCACCTATGCACTGCAACTGGAATGCGGATATGTCTTATTATGATAGAAAAACACATGATGAAGGCATGATTAGACTCTGAAAACCTGCACTATGTAATACTGAGCTGTTATTTTCATCTGTCGTAAGAACTGGGTGGGGAAGGGGGGCCGGTAACTAGTTCCCAAATGTGTCTAAAATTATGTTACAATTATGTCTGAACTAGAGGGGGATGTTGACAACCCTGTCAGAGGTTCCGACAACTTCCTACTAGTGATCATAATTGGGGAGTCAGGAGAAACATCCCTAAAACCAGAAAGAAACAGATATACCAGCGGTCAGGACTGTACAGATGCGGGATCCCACTTTGGAAAATCCATAGCACAATAATGGTTATAAGTGGGGTACATCAAGAACAAGATATTAGCCTGGTAATCCTCCATTTTTATTATTATGATTATTATACAGGATTTATATAGCTCCAACATAAGGAAGACATTACAGTTACAATACAATTCAAAACAAGATGGTTAGGAGGGCCCTGCCCATGAGTATAGTGTAAAATAGGAATGGGAGCGAGACGTAGAGAAGCCACTGGTATCCACAAGGATGGTGTTGGATCTGACCTACTCTGTTGTTTGGTGGTCATTTAGAGGCAGCAAAAATAAAAAAAAAACAAGTGAACTAGGCAGCGTTTTTCTGCTGGCATTTACACAGCAGTTGAGCATTGTAAATCTTGCCCTGAGTGTCAAAAAATTGTGAACCCACCACATATTCAAAGTTCACTGGTACCCTAGCCTATAAATGAGGCCCCTTTTTAGAGGGCTTCTTCAAATCTGGTCGGGCCACTGGTCGGTCATGACCATATTTGGCCAATAATATCACCCAGGCTTAGCGTCCCTCTAGGAGGCACCCTGTTACTCAGGAACTGACCTGAGTTTACCTTTTTCAGTGTTTTGTTTATTTTATGCTGTACAAAGCCCTCCTGCATAGTTACTGTGTTTGTTTGCTGCCTTGATGTAAAAAGGGCAAATCTGCTTGAACTGTTCCAGGGTGTCCCTTTCTTTTGCATGGTTTGCTGCAGTCATTACCACTTTTACCTGTAATATTTGTTTATTTTCCCTAGTTTAGGTCAGAAAGGCAGAACCGCTGATCCCCATATATTTCAGAGGGTACCCTGAGGCACTTTTATCTTGTGTTGCACTCCTAAACACAAGCAGTGAGGAGATGGTGGAGCAGTGTTGTGATAGCAGATATTGCTGTGATTGCTTATCAAAATGAGGAAGAACAACATCAGGACATGTTTTCTAACGTGCAAAATTAATTCCCCCCCCCC
>NW_017306729.1:41111-46378 GCF_000935625.1 Nanorana parkeri
GTGTCTTTTAAATGACAATAGCAGATATAAAAACTTTGTGTAAAATTGACTTTGCCCCCTTTTACCTCTTATTTCTGTTCCCCTTTTGGCTGTAATTATGAAAAAAAAAATGTTCTGCCAACTGGTAGAAATGATGTCAATGTATCCAGGGAGAAGAAACCCAGACAAACTGTTGAATGTTGTTTTTTTTACACTGAGTATTTTTAGAAGCAATCTAGGAATTGCTAGAGAGCTGTGATATGAGAAAGAGAGCAATAAAAATCTTTCGCCAACCTCTATGTACAGGTACTTTTAGATACAATAGCAAGAGGAATGGAATGAATCACTTTAAGAGAAAAAACTATGAGAGGGGGACAGCAATTAGATTTTTTGATTTTTATTTCAAATAATAGATCTATGCAAACAACAGGTTTTCTTTAGCAAAGCTTTTTTTTTATTAGCGTGGTAAACATTTGAGAAGGAACCTACAGCTCCACTTGCTAGCTGTGAATGTAAATATATTGTTTTACATTTACCTGACTAAAAAAAAAAAAAAAAGGACCTTATACATATCGAAAATATATATTTATGATAGCCTGTGTGTATGTCTTTCTTTTGTTATATAGGTCTGGTATTTAAAGTGCTAATTAATTGTATATCTGTTGTTATGTTATTTACATTATACAATAGTGATAACTTCCACTTTTCCTATGTTGCTTAGTATGTAGTCTGCATATTTTTGTGTCAGTATTTCCACCATATTTTTAGTCAATGGAATGCAAATTGCATTACACTGTATGTTAATACAAAATACAAGTCATTTTCTGTCATCAAACATAAATATAGTAAATGACTGTATGTTAACTTCTCGGGCACACATAAAAATTGAAGCAATGTTATTCATATATGTATCAAGTAACAGTTTTGCAATTGTATGGCATAACTGGAGAGTTGGTGAAAATAGAAAGCATTTGTCAAACTTGTTTGATTAAAAATAAAACAGTTTATATATAGAGATATGTATCATATGATAAATATATAACTGCTATTTAAGAGCAGTTGTAGTTTTATGGTGGAGTGATTCATATTTTTGATTTGAGAACCAACGGGATATGGAGCACAGGGTAGACTGATTTGTAAAATTATGCTACCTGGACATTTTTTGTGAATATAACATATTTAGAATACATCATAATTACATTATACTTCTAAACACAGAGCACAAGCACTGCTCCCTCACGGCTACAATGGAGCACTCCTGTGTGCCTGCCAAAAATAGCATGTTTCCACTTATGCAGAAACAGTCTGTAATGAAGAAGATAAAGCTGCACACCAGGAAACACTGTACATGCTAACATTTTAATGACGCTTGTCCATGTCAGCAGGGGCGTCCCGAGGCCGGGTGTCACCCAGAGCAGAGAAGGGGTGACACCCGGCCGTGACGTCATTACGCCTGCGTGGGGAATGAGGTATGCAGCCAGGTCCCCTCCTCTCTCATGACTGAGTGCCTGACTTTTCATAGGTGGTGACACCAAAATCACTGCCAGTCATTTTGGTGTCACCCCTCCAACGGTGGCACCCAGTTGTGGGCCGCACCCCTACACCCCCTTTGTGATGCCACTGCAGGTCAGGAACATCCTGCCCCCACCCCCCTCCTTTCGGATGGTTGTTCACCCAATCACAGGCTTATTCGTAGAAAGCTATAAGAATAAACCCCAGATTGGGTGAAATGCATCAGAGACAAGCGGACCTTGGGACGGGAATTTCATGACATAGATGAGCTTGAATTAAATGTTTCCATGTACAGCAATTCCTAGTGTGTGGCTGTATCTTCTTTGTTATATTATACAGCTGTTTTTAAAAATCTGTTTTAATTGGTATTGTTTCATTACAATGTCTAACATACCAGTCTGATTACAAAATATTGATTATTTATTACATATGTTTAACAACTGGCTATGAGTTGTGAAAATTCGATACTCAATAATGCAGTTAAGTGTTTCTCTAGTGGGTCTCAAATCTTTCCTGTGATATACATGTCTTATCTCATTGTGCCTCATGTGTCCTTCCCATTTAGCACAATTGTTTGCAACTGATAATATAATGGAACAGATGGGAAAACCATTGAAATATTTTTATTAATGGTTCCTGTCTGAGAGCCTTATATTTAATTTAATTTGTGAGGCAGGAGTCTTGGGAGTTTGATTTCTTAAACTAATTCCAGACAAGTGAAAGCAATCAGTAAGCTACTAATGCTACACAGTAAGCACAGCAACTGAGCTTAAAGAGGATAAATGGGCATGGTGACAGAGTCACTTACTAACTCACAACCTCAAACCAATTATACTCACCAGTTAGCACCACTTCTTTGCCATGCACCACTCTGGTATAGGGGTGCATGTGACCTGATTTTAGGATGCAGTTTTCAGACCTGTGAAACGAATCAGCAAGCCCAAACATTGTTACCTGATGCAGAGGATGACATAATCATGTAATCTTCAGCACCATCCGATGTGGAGCTTAAATGGAGTGTGCCTCCTAGAGGAGTGGAGTGGTCGGGGAGTGGGAAAGAAGTGATGTATGGGTTGGGGCATGGGCTAGAAAGAGACTGTCACTTTGTGCTGAAACGACAAAGGGACAGCCCTTTTATCTGGAAAATGCGATAAATTTTGCGTCACCATTCAAAAGCACATTTCTAGTGCAGATTTCAAACAGATGTGAGCAAGCTATGAATGTTCAAGCATCTATCTTTTCTTAACACACAGTAAATAAGCTATAAAACAAACCCCCACTGATATCTGTAGCAGCAGGTACTGTGGAGCAATTCATTCTATATTTACAGCAGAAGTACTCGAAGCAGAACTGTAGCAAAACCTTTTTTTTTTGTTTTGGATAGAGTAATGGAGGATTATAACTCCTGGCAGCTTTTTATTTGTCTTCTGTGTCCCATGAAAGGGGAATCTTTCCATTTAGTTCCTGTCAGATAGGCACAACAGGAAGTGAGAAGGAATCCTTCTGAAGTGAAGGAAATCCCTGATGTTCAGCCCAGAACTAGTGTCCCAATTGCAAGATTTTCCATCTATTCTTGACAACCCAAAAATTTGAATTTTCTTTCACTTTCAATGATAACGGTCACCAGGACAAATAGGGAGGGTGAATGTCTTTTAAGGCAAAACAAACCGCAATAAAAAGTTTTGGCATCAGTTGAGCTTTCATTTGTTTTTCTCAGCAACCCAGCTTACCACACTTACCCTTCCAGCAGTGAATTGGCAGCTTTTCATTCTTCTCATCTCTAATGCAAACACAGAGCAGGATCTTAAGAAGGGGGACAGGCTAAAGGTCTCCACACACCTTATGATAATCGTACGATAATCGCAGGAAATCCCGCGATCGTACGATTATCGTAAGGTGTGTGGAAGCCGTGCGACCTCTACTACTGTCACTACTAAAGGTCCCACGACTTTAAACTTATGTACATGTTTGAAAACCCGCCGAGCATCGTACGATGTTCGGCGGGTTTGTGCCATGTCCGTGCGATAACAGCCCGTTCAGCATTGCGGTCATCGGAAGCCCGCCCCTCAGGGGGCGTGGCTTGTGATCATCGCAAGTACGATCTGCCTATGCAACATAGGCAGATCGTACGTTTTTTTAAGTACCTTACAACCATCGCAAGATAAAAGTCTTGAGATGGTTGTAAGGTGTGTGCCCAGCCTAAGATGAGCTGCTGAGAGAACAAGTTGAATGACTTCAGTGCTTGTGCTGTGAAATTTGAGGATGTATTGCTCCACATTGACAGCAGCTGCAGAGGCCAGTGAGGGCTTGTTTTAAATCTCTTTTGCAAGCACTTAAGGCAACTCTAAAACTATTTATTTTTAAATTAAAGCTGTATACGTAAAGAATGCAAATACTTACAGATACCAACACTGGGAGTGGTTCTTCCCACGACCCCAACGTCTCTACATGAGCTAGTAGATCACAGACTGCAGCAGGACACAGAGGAATTCAAAACTCCAAGTCAGTTTCTTTGAGCAGTGATTCCTGTTGCTAAGAGCAGCATTTCGCTGAGTGAGAGGTACATATTTAAATTCTTCTTTACAAGTTTAACTTTAATGTATGCATTCAGTTCAGTGACAGAGGCACTTTAAAAATATGTACATGCATAAAGACTGGCTACAGACTTGCTTTAAGATTTCATTTTCAATTATGACTGGAATAAATGGATTATAATAGTTCTTACTAATAAAAAATTGTTGTTTTACAAGTATTTACTAATAAAAGAGTATATGACATGGGATCCACAGAGCAGTATTGGATATCTAAAAATAAAACACAGCATGAGTTGTTTTCTTTCAGACTCTCTCTTTCATTGAAACTTCGAAGGGGTCCTCTGAACAAGCAAGTCTAGAGGGAGAGGAAGATGGATGTTATCCTACCCCATTGACAGGGTGATAGGAAGTGAGAGGAAATCTCCTGAACTTAGAAATATAGCATTAAAATATGATGTTTTAACTCGTATCCACATTGTTCAACATAAAAAATTACTAATTTCAACAACCGAAAGCAACCTTTTTCACAGATATTCAGTAAAAGGAACCCTAAACCTTGAGAATTATTTTTTTCACTTTATAAGAAAAAAGCTATTTACAGGTGACTTTTTAGAAGAAGTTTAAACTGATTTTCATTAAACATTACAAACAGAATTTCCAAAAGCTCCAGAAATATTTAATAATATCATATTGGTTTCCTTATCTATTATAGATTTAGCATCAGCCTAAGAGTAATTTATAATATCCTGATATTATTAGTGCCTGTGTTAAATATGCATTGAGGAAATACCCATTTGCTGCATGCTATATATAATAATCCTGGTCCATCAATAAACCACAGAGCTGTTATTAACTGTATTTTGAATAATTGTTTTAAATCAGATGCCAAGTATGCACGATCTCTTCAGTACTTTCTATCTTGGGAAAGAGCAGTTATTTTGAGAAAAATGTCACCTCTGTGCTACAACACAGCAACACATTTTGACAGTGATATGTAAAAGTGAAGTTCTACTACTGTGTGAGATGTTGGTAACGATAAATCTCTATATTTAAATATGTGATTCATCAACACACTATAAATGCTTGCAAAAGAAGTACTATTTCTATAAAACTAAATCTAACTATGAAATACTTGAGAGCAGAGGAAGGCAGGATAGCTAGGGAGCAATGAGGTTGGAACTGCAGCTTCTGAGCAACCTAAACCTATCTTTTTCTGGTAGAGTAATGGTGGGGAATGGGGTG
>NW_017306729.1:48506-72012 GCF_000935625.1 Nanorana parkeri
CCGGTGTTTTTTGTATCGGAGGCTGCGAAAAATAGGAAGTCCCAATTTTCTTTGCAGTTTCACTTGCTAATTCTCTTTTCTACAAAAAAATTATCTGTTCACACCTGATTGCCAGTAGTCACTTCCATATACTGTAGTAGATTAGTGTGTCTTACCGGGAAAAAATCTATTTAGCAGGTTTGCCAGTAGTCACTTCCATATACTGTAGGAGATTAGTGTGTCTTACCGGGAAAAAATCTATTTAGCAGGTTAAGTAAAAATGTTTTTTCGCATGCAATCCAACACACTCATGTTCAAAAATGTATGCTGTCTTGTTGCTGGGAATTTCTTCAGGGTGTTCGGTAGGATTTCTGTGTATTACAGTTTTCTATAATCCTATTCAAGAGAGTACCAGCCAGCATGTGCCTTGATAAACATTGTCAATAATCCAAAATAAAATTCCACCAAAAAAACCCAGCAATACAAAGTATGAAGCTCAAAACCCTGCCCACTGTTCCTGACCCAAGCTTGGTCCTGCATGATTGCTGTCTGTAATCTCTTTGTCACTCCATATAGACATGTAGTTCAACAATGTTCCCCATAACAGTAGGACCACTGCAATCATTTTGTACATCAAAAGTGAAAGTTAAAGGAAACCTGTACTGAGTGAAATACAAAATCTGCCATTGCAGAATTGGCAGAAATAACTAGTTGCATGAACTGTATGTTCTAAATCAATTACTTGGAACAAATATGCAGCTAGTGAAAGTCAGAGGTACTCACCTAGCACCAAGCATGCTGTATACTGTATTATGCTGCATTCACAGAGCAGTTTTTGTTTTTCTAATCCCCCCTTCCTCCCCATAACAGCTTGGCCTATGTTAGGAAGTGAAAAAAAAAAAAACTACTGGCAGAACCAGCAGGTAAAAAAATAATGTTACAAAAGGTATTCAGAAAACTTAAACAGTGATGTTAAGGCTACTAAAAGACTATGGGGTCTATTCACAAAGCAGCAGAAGGATCTAGCCGTAGCTTTGGCCAATCCTTCGGCTAGCTTCGGCCCCAGGACCCCTTAGGTTCAGTAGAACTGAAGGGCTGCTGTAGGGCTATTCACTATAGCCCGTACAGCTCCCGAACTTGGCCGAGCGGCTCAGTTGAGCCGAAAGCATATGCCTCGGCTTGGCTGAGCCGCGCTGAAAGCCGAAGTTGGCCGAAGCTGGCCGAGCGGCCGGCCAGTGGCCGGCCGACAGCCTGCTTCTGACAGCTGGGCGGAGCCATCCGTGATGTTACGGCTGGCTCCGGCCACTTGCAGAGAGGTCAGCGTCCCTGGTTTCCAGCTAACCAGGGACTCTCCAGACAGCAAACTCTCCCAGGCGCTCCGGGAGTCTCCCGCTCCCGACCGCCAAGGAAAGAAAACACTGCTTTTTCTTTTTTTTCCTTTATTCTGACACGGAGCCGTGTCAGAATAAAAAAAATAAATAAATAATTTTTGGCCATAGGAATGTATTGCTAGATTCCTATTGGCTATTTCAGTTCTCCATCAGGTCCACAACTACTGATTGACAGCAGCAGAGGGCGGGTACAATAGCTAGTTTGCTATTGGCTATTGCAAATTGAAATAGCCAATAGGAATCTAGCAATGCATCCCTATGGCGAAAAATTATTATTATTTTTTTTCTATTCTGACACGGCTCTGTGTCAGAATAAAGAAAGAAAAAAGAAAACGCAGTGTTTCTCTCAAGGGCAGCCGGAAGCGGGAGACTCCCAGATCGCCTGGGAGAGTTTTTCTTTTTTTTGACGGCAGCAGAACTGCCTGCCAATAGAAAACAGTTGGGAGGAGCTAGCTGTCACTGCTAGCTCCGCACAATCGTTTTCTATTTATTTTTTTGTACTTTTTAAACAATTTTTCTGTTCTGCTCGGTCCCACAGAGGGACCGAGCAGAACAGCCGAGCCGAATGCCTCTCATCGGCATTCGGCTATTCACTCACTGCTGTTCGGCATCTATAAGAATAGACCGAATAAGCCATACCAGCCTGAAGTGAATAGCCGAATAGCATTCGGCTCACTTCGCTTTAGGTCGGTCATTCACTCGGCTGCCTATGGCAGCTTAGTGAATAGACCCTAATGTCATATCCATTATGCTCCTGACTCCCACACTTTATATGCTATGTTGTACAATATATTTCTGTCCGTTGCCCTGTATACTCATTGCTATACATTATACTGCTAACTTCTGCACTGCGTTCCCTATGTTGTACTCTGTATATGCTAAATTGTTCATTATACTCACAACCTTTGTACTTTATTCATTATGTTGTACAGTGTATATGCTATAATTTACTTTATACTCCTGAACCCTGTGCTATATATACTATGTTGTACATTATATTACACTTGGTGAAAGAGTACTAACTACTTTTATTACAAAACTTTTAACCCATCAGACTCTACCACAGGGGTCTCAGTACTCCACAGAAAGGCCAATGTAAAATTATGTTCTACCCCTATAGACTGCATTGAGTTTTAAGTTCTGATTAGAACTTTTTCCATGTTCGAAAGTTCAAATTAGAACCAAACACGGGGGTCACTATTTATCACTGTATTTTCTGCAAGAGCTGTTGGGGTGCTGCAATTTAAATAAACTACACAGAGTAAAGGTTGTAGCTAGCTAAATAAATAAAATGTATATTAATGAACAAAACCTTCTCAGCTATGTTTATGTCCGTATTATGATAAATCTTACAGTGCCAGGATTCTTTTCAAAGATGCTGCAGATATATCTTTAAACCACACCCACATGTCACTGGCCTCACCCACTTTTCACTGCTTCAACAAATGTCTCTATTTGTCTCTCTATGTCAAGTTCAATAGGAGATATGCTAACTTTTAACATGATAGTTGAGGAACACATGCTAACTTTTAACATGATAGTTGAAGAACACATACTTGTAGATAATTGGTGGCTTTTGGGCTACATGAAACATTTCTTTGAGGACTTATAAAGATGAGGACACAACTTTGGTTTCTAGTTTAGGTAAATGAAAAAAGAACACTTGAAAAAAAGGGATGTTGCTCTCAAAGCCTAACTTCAGCCATGAAAATTTAACTCAAACTATGGGGTCTATTCACAAAGCTGCCGAGGGCAGCCGAGTGAATGGCCGATCAGAAGTGAAGTGAGCCGAACACTGTTCGGCTATTCACTTCAGGCTGGTACGGCTGATTTCAGCCGTACATCGGCTGAAGTCAGCCGTACATCGGCTTGCTTCGTGTGACTTCGGATCAGCCGAACATGCTCAAGTGTTCTGCTCTGCTGTAAAGCAATTACCAACAGGCTTTTAGCTGACCAGTAGAATTCTCTTTACAAAGATTTGTTTTTGGAATGTTCGTTTGATTTTTGAATAGCTAATGGGGTGAAATCAACATTCACTTTCAACCGTAGCGACAAAAAAACCCAAAGAAGCAGAATAATTTTTTTTTCTTGAACAAACTAAATTCTATTGTGATAAATGTGGTTATCATTCAAGAAACTCTATTGCTTTCTAAAATCAAATAAAATGATTCAAGAAGTGTCTGATGGCATTATCAAATTTCCTGATGAGATTTTTGTATTTCTTTTTATACGAAAATCTTTCGATATATGGCCAACTTAAAGGCTATGTTCACACCATGTCTGGACCTGTAATGGGATCTCTCGTATCCGGCGTTTTGGGCTGCGGGCCGGCCTCTCGAAGCAGCGGCATGACGTCACTAGGAGACGCGGCCTCGACCGGCGCTCTTGACTCCTCCCACTTCAAGATCTCCGATCTCCTTAAAATGACGCGAGTTGCAGTAGCTCGGCGTTCTAGTGTTGCGAACGTCGAGCCAGTGCAACTCGCCAGCGAACAGGACACTACAGGACCCGACCTGCTCAAAGGTCAACCCTCAGACACACCGCACATTCATGGATCCCTCCATGCAACCCCCTGGCTTCCTCTCTCATCTGCTGGGCACTCTGAAACTGCCTGGATTACTACGTCTCCCCTGGAACTTGCTGGAGCAGCTGAGCTGTGAGCAGCCATTGAACTTAACCACCTCAAACCGCAAGTAACCCTGCCTCAGTTCAGGCTATTCATTAGAAAGTGTCAGCTGGGGGTATATTGTGTCTGTGCATATTATACTAACATTGCTAACTGCTTACAGTGTATATGAATAGTTAGAGGTACTGGGCGATTCTATCCAGGAAGTCTGAACCATTCCCCTCCCAATAGCGGGGTTAACCTATCTGTCGTTCATAATAATACTCCTGAACTATCTTGAGAGGTTATACCCTCATCCTTCTGGAAAGACACACTACTTTCACTACATCTGATTCCCACTTCTTGTAGCCTGTGGTTGGCATATGATGTTATAGAGGGTTCCACCATCACTCCTAACCATACAGAGTGCGAAAGTGAACCCTTGAGCTGAGCCAATCTAAAACAGGTGTCAAGCTAAGTCCGCAGCTGTGATCCCACTATAACTCCTGGGCTGAACGTTACAGGACCAGATCTGGAGCACCACTGCAGTGCATTTTGCCACAGTTTTAACGCACTTTTGCCACGTTCAGGTGGATTTGTTTAGCTTAATATGAGCGTTCAGGTGCAGTCCAGTGTGTTCCAGTGTGTTTGAGTGCATGTGTATGCATTTTCATTGCATTCCAGTGCATTCCAGACCAGAGAAAATGAGACAAGCTTTTCTGGTCCAAGGAAGAAACTGCTCTGGTCTGGACATGGTACAGACATGGTGTGGATAGGCCCTTTAAAGAGTACTGCCAGAGCAGTAAAGTAACACTGCTTAGGAAGAATGGGGGCAAATATTGTTATTACATTTAGCTTAGATTAATGAAAACAAAAAGAGAATGCTTTACTGAACATTTGTGTGTATTAAACCACACATACTATCAAGGAGACAGTGGCAGATACAGGTGAAACTCGAATAATTAGAATATCGGGCAAAGTTCATTTATTTCACTAATGCAACTTAAAAGGTGAAACTAATATATGAGATAGACTCATTACATGCAAAGCAAGATAATTCAAGCCGTGATTTGTCATCATTGTGATGATTATGGCTTACAGCTCATGAAAACCCCAAGAACCCCAAATCCACAACCTCAAAAAAGTAGATTATTACATGCAATCAATAAAACAAGGATTGTACATAGAACAATATCGGACCTCTGAAAAGTACAAGCATGCATATGTACTCAGTACTTGGTTTGGGCCCCTTTTGCAGCACTTACTGCAATTACTTTTGCACGATATTCTAATTATTCGAGTTTCACCTGTACTTCAGTCAGGACATGTACATCTGTTAATACATATTCAGTAAAGGTTAAGAAAATAGGATTTGACAAATTGAGTCAGCCTGCACTGTGCCAGGACCTGTCTCCCAGGCTACTTAAATATTCCATCTATCTATGTCTATTAAAAAGACTAAACAGATGCTAATCATCTTGCTCCTTTAATGAAATAGGGAGGTTATGTGGTTTCTTTCTAAATACAAGCTCTACATACATATGTACATACATACATGCATAATAGCAGAACGCTAAAAAGAAGATAAATGCACCAGATTATAATGCTAATGTTTAAAATTTGCATTTGTATTGACAGCTTGTGATAAACTAGGCCCAGCCTAGCTGTTTTTGTGTGATCCTTATTGACCATAAACATAGGGCAGATTGTTATCAGGTAAATGTTTGCTAAAAATAATGAAAGTCACAAGACTGTGAAATAAAGTAATGACTTCCAATACTTAAACACATATTATGTAATATTTGTGGTTTTAAAAAAAAGGTTATGTTTATTGAACTTCATCACGCATGAGTACAGCTAGAAATGAATAGATCATAATAGAATGTTGATAGGTTAGCAAGTTTAAAAAACTAACACCCAAATAAAAGATAAAATAACAAAGCCAGAGTTTGCTGCAATATTCACCTTCCGGAAATTTCCTACATAGTACTTTTTTACTGTTGCTATATGTCCTCAGTCTGATGGACAAAGCAGGGGTGTCCCGAGGCCGGGTATCACCCGGAGCTGGTACCGGGTGACAGACGTCATCGTGCACAACATCATCGCGCACGCATGCACAGCAATCTTGGTGATGGATGCTGGCAGAGAGAGTAGGAGACGTTCACCCAGCAGGATAAGGTATGCCGCCAGATCCCCTCCTCTCCCGTGCAAGTGTCAGGCTCTCGGCCCATGACCGAGTGCACGACTTTTCAGAGGGGGTGACACCAAAATGACTGTCAGTCATTTTGGTGTCACCCCTCCAATGGTGTCACCCTGGGTGCGTGCCGCACCCACCTAGTTACACCATTCGGACAGTGTACTGATTAATATTGCTGAGGCCATCTGGTGGTTGCTTGTTGTAATTGCAGTTTAACTCCTCTCATGAAGGAAACAAAAAGTTTACAAGTTTACAATTTGTTGTTTTATGTTTGCTATAAGATTTAAGGTGGGCTCTCTCCAAAGAAATGTAATTACATATTGTAATTCTGGTTTAATTGATTGTATTGAAGTTTTACAGAACTACCCACCAAAGTAAATTCAGTTTTGGAACAATAATACAGCTTCTGTCTGTTTTTTGTTAGCAAGCTGTCAGCTAAGAGTTAGAAGGACCGAATATACCGCTTCATTTACTCACTTCATCTGAGCACAGGTCATCCTGGACTTGCCCCAGGCCGGGGGGCAAGTGGTCAGTCACTCTGCTCTCTCATTCTATCAGTATGCGTCTTCTCAGTAGATGAACTAATTGGCCCAGTTAGCCAGGCGCCCTCAGCTCAGTCAGCCAGGCCAGAAATCAAACCAGTCAGTCGGGCCAGAACTCAAACCAATCAGTCAGACCTGAAAACCATTTAGCCAGGCCAGAACCCAGACAAGTTAGTCAGTCCTGAACTCAAACCAGTCATCTATTCCAGAACTCAGTCCAGCCAGCCAGGCCATAACTCAGCCCAACAAGCCAGCCAGGCCTGAACTCAAACTAGTCTGCCAGGCCAGAACTCAAACCAACCAGCTAGCCAGCCAGCTGGAACAGAACTTAGCCCATCCAAAACAAATACAGGAGCAAACTTACATGTGACCATCTGGACTCATTTGCTCTCCTGACATGAAAACATTGTGAATAAAAGAGAATTCCAGGTTTCTCATGAAAGCTTAAAGGGTAGGATACTTAACATTATTACAGTGATATTTATTTCATAATATTTTTCTACATTTTCTAGATAGAAAGAAAAAAAACCCTGCTGTACCGTGCTAATCTTGAATCTCTTCCATGTTGTTCAAGTAGCTCTTCACCCCTCTTAGTTTGCCTACCCCTGATCTAATGCCTATGGTTAGCTTTAGAATGAAGAGCTTCTTATTTTTTGTCCTATACTTCTCTTTTGGGTCACAGTAGTAGATTTACTAATGCACTCTTGTGACCCAAAGTCAGACGATACCAGGCCCACTATTGGCTGATTGGGCAAAGCCTTGCCATGGTCAAGAAGGATCCTAACAATATTGGCCATCCCCTCCCTGATCTATAGCTTTAGCCAGTGCTGGAGGAGCAGAGAGCGGAGGGGGATATCCCTGTGGGAACCAGAGACTGATAGAAACTGATCAGTGGTCATGTGACCGTCAGTTATTGGTCTTAGAGACAACGTAGGACAGCTACAGCAATATTAGCAAGGATACTAAAGCATCGTGGAAAATGTGAATTTGTAAAATTTTAATCATTCCGAACATATTTTTTATTTAGCTGAAACCTGAGATTATGCAAAGCTTTAGTTATTAATGATATTTATTCTGTTCCATATGTTTTTCAATATATTAGCATAATGTAAATTAAAGTATCCTTTAGAAAACATAACTGAATTTGGTTTCCAGAAATAGGCATTGTCCCAAGTACAAGTTGTAACTTCAATGTTCCTCTCCGCTAATGAACTTCTAGCATTTGTTTGAAAGAAATGTATTAAAATATGTAATTTATAGCATTGTGTTATTATAGAAAGCAAAAAGGAAAGGTGTACCTTCCACATATATTGTGGCTAGGGATAAGGTTCACCTTGGGTGCTCGGGAGTGGGCTAGTTTGCCCAGGTGCCAAAAGCAATCTTCCTAATGCCTTGTGCTAACTTGTGATTTCTAGTCAGGTGAACATTTATGGCCAATAATGATACTTTGAAAATATGCCAGCCTTCCCTTTAAAAGCCAGCTCTCCCAACATTCTTTTGTCAGTGTGTGTTGGAGTTAGTAAGGGACAGCTGACAGCTTTGGGCGGGAGAGACAGTTTGTGTTACTTGTACTAGTAGATGCCCATATCGCTTCTCCTTCATGTCCCTCTCTTTCTACCTGTTCCACCAACCTATAGGGATCTCAATTTGCATTTGCTGTGGCCTCAATCGCATGAGAGTCTGACAAGGGGTTTGAGAGGAAAAGGGTTAGCATACAGCCACATTTAATAGGGCACAGGCTTCCACCTCACTAAAAGTCCAATCCCCACCCTACCATCTGCAGCTACATCCGTGAGCAGACAGGTGTATCTTCCCCAGCTGCTGCAGTGGAAGAAAATAATATGCAGCAAGTCACACACATGCCCAGCTTGGCAAAAATGGCTGGCTTTATAGCCGCTCCTGTTCCAGCAAGTGGAGTCTGTCCCCTTCCGTGAACTTGTGACTTGTGCTGTACCACAGTGGTGGTACAGGTTGCAATTTTATCACCCAGAAGGCCATCCTTGGAGAGCCTGCGTAGCCCACTTGAGAGCTCGCAAAGCCCACCCGAGACTCCACACACCCACCTAAGACCCCGCACAAACCACCCAAGAGTGCGCATAGCCCACCTGAGATCCCACACCACAGCCACCTGAGAGACCGCAGAGTCCACCTGAGAGCCCACAGAGTCCACTTGAGAGCCCACAGAGTCCACCTGAGAGCCCACAGAGTCCACCTGAAAGCCTGCACAGCCCTCCTGAGAGCTCGCACAGGCCACCTAAGACCCTGGAGACATAAGGACACCACCCTGAAACAAGACAAAGTATGTAGCTTCATATTATTTTGTATTGCTGTGTAATGTATTGCTGGGATTTGTAGTCCTCTATAGATGGTCTCCTTACACTTTCTCATGGCTGCCTCTCCTCTATATTCTCCCTCCAAAAAATTGGGTGCGGCACCAGAGTTTTCGGGTTTCACTTGACGAAAAGGTGGCAACCCTAACCAGAAGGTCCTGGAGCAAAAGACAGAAAAGAATAGGCGAAAGGACACATGACAGGGCAGACAGGGCATCACGATAGAAAGGGTTAGGAAATGGGGGGTGTACAAGGGGTGGTCTCTTACCTTGGTTTGGCCAATTAGGTGGGTCAGGAGGAGTCTCCTTGGTGGTTTGAGAAGGGGCGGAGGGTCAGCCAGCAGTTCAGGGGTTGCCACACGGTGAGATCAGTTCTCTGCTCTGCATCCCCTGTGAATTCAAACAAAAAATGGCTGATTTAGCAGGCCTATTTCAACAATTGAAAGCTGCAGCAGGTGTTAATGGCTCTGCTTGGCTGCAAAACCAAATTTCTAACTTATTAAACACATGTATATGTTTGGATGTGTAGGAAGATCCATACAGTCACTGTGTGTCTCAGACAGTTTTTTACCAGTCTGCTGCCTGTGTCTGCACAGAATACCTGTGACTTTTTTGCACATTCACATTTGTCCCTGCCCTGAAGGAGCTTACAATCTAAGGTTTCTATCTCACATGCATACATACATATATACATACATACAAAGGCCAATTTAGACAGGAGCCAATAAACCTATCAGTATGTCTTTGGAGTGTTTGAGGAAACCGGTGTACCTGGAGAAAACCCACGCAAGCACAGGGAGAACATGCAAACTCCTTGTAGGTAGTGACCTGGCCGTGATGCGAACCAGGGACCCCCAGTGCTACAAGGCAGAAGCGCTAACCACAACGCCAAGATAAAAATAAACATAAGCTTAGCAAACAAGAAAGGTCATAACTATGAACAATGTTTGGAGGTCAGCATAATGTATCATCCACACCAAACTATGTCTGTGTCTGAGCTGTGTTATGTCAACATTGCTATATAGATGATAGCATGGGATATCTATTTTTTAAGCAAAGCACCACTAGTATAAAAGGGCTTAAATGCTTGTATCATCTTGACTGTAGTTCATATGTTTGGAGCCCTCTTGTAATAGGGTCACCAGCCTAAGAGATCAGTTAAAAACAGAGTAGAGTACAAATATATCCACTGCACTTCTTACAGAGTCAGGAACCAGTAACAGATGTGGTGCTCGCAGTGATAAACATGGATGGTGCCTTGCATGTCAGGCTTGAGTAAGTAGAGGATCACCACCACTCAGAAGATATTGTTAAATCTTTGTGGTCATTTATTTAAAAGTGGTCATTTATGTGACTGTAGAGGTCACTATGTTGCCCTGATGAAGGGACCCTGCGTGGCCCTGAAACATTGGCTATTTGATGTAGGTGACGCTGCGTTTCAATTAATGAACACAAAGATTTAACAATATCTTCTGAGTGCTGGTGATCCTCTACCTTCTCCAGTTAAAAACAGAAACAACTCAATATATTTTACATTGGTGGATGAGCAACAAATATTCTCAGAGCTCCACTAGCTATGAATCTAATCGAAGTTGCAGCATAAAATCACTAAGTAAATTATTTCACTGATTTATTTACGTTTAAAACATTATTTTTTACAGGTATTTATATAGTGCTGACACTATAAGCAGTGCTTTACATACTGCACATTTACATCAGTCCCTGCCCTGAAGGAGCTTACAATCTAAGGTCCTATCTCACATGCACACATATGAGGGCTAAATTAGACAGTAGCCAATTAACATATCAGCATGTCTTTGGAGTGTGGGAGGAAACCCACGCAAGCCCAGGGAGAGCATGCAAACTCCTTTTGCAGATAGTGATCTGGCCAATATTTGGACCAGTGACCCCCATTGCTGCAAGGCTAAAGCGCTAACCACTACGCCACTGTGCTGTCCCAACCATAACAATGAACCGTATTAGACAATTACATTTGACAATAATTACATTTCATTTTCTGTGTCTCCAGTTATAACCAGTGGTAAAAATAATGTTAGAACAAATATATATATATTGTATAGTTATATTTACAGTTTTGCGGAAGCATGCATACTGTGAATAAAAAACATGTTTGCTTTGTTTTCTATCTCTGATGATTAAGATAATCAGAATAATTATTTTCTATAAATTACCCATCAGTGCTCCACATAACATTAGTGGTTTTTTTTTATGGTCATGTTTGAAAACTAATGACAATGTTGACTGTAAAGCCTATGCCAGTAACTGTGACTGGCAGCGAAGGTGATTAACCCCCTGCCTCTATGCAGGCTGCTAGAAAGCTGAGATGTTTGATTGCCAGTCACCTGAGGTCACATAATTTTTTATGGATGGATGGAAAAGTGGAACAAACAGCACAGCCTTTCAAAGTCACACATTAACTTTATTTTGGCTCTCCATTGCTACAGTAATGCCAGAAATACACAGGTGTCTTTGACAGCTGCATTGAGCTGCTGATTTTAATTCTCCCCCCACAGATGCTAACTTTTGAACATCACTCTTGAGGATTTGCTTTTGGCCTGAGAACTTGCTAACATAAGGTCTAATTGGATAGAATAGGGTCATGTATAATATTGCCATTGACATAAATAGTAAATAATATATTAAGAATTGAAATGTGCAGCATCCTTTTTTTTTTTTACAAAAAGAAACATAAAAATGCAATATACAAATTGTAAATACTAAGAGTAGTAGGTAGTGTACTATAGAAAGACGTACCGTATATACTCGAGTATAAGCCGAGATTTTCAGCCCATTTTTTGGGCTGAAAAGTGCCCCCCCTCGGCTTATACTCGAGTCAGCGTCAGGTGTCTTCTTACTTGCCTCGCCGAGCGTCGCGTCACTGCTGCTCCGGTGGGCGGCGCTCCGAGCGGGGTCATCTGGCAGTCTCCGGGTCCTAATTTAGGTGGC
Organism: Nanorana parkeri; assembly: GCF_000935625.1. Taxonomy (NCBI): domain Eukaryota; kingdom Metazoa; phylum Chordata; class Amphibia; order Anura; family Dicroglossidae; genus Nanorana; species Nanorana parkeri. The sequence goes on from NW_017306729.1 coordinate 60,517, forward strand.
CGGAGACTGCCAGATGACCCCGCTCGGAGCGCCGCCCACCGGAGCAGCAGTGACGCGACGCTCGGCGATGTAAGTAAGAAGAAAAAAAAAACCCCCGCAGCGGCCAGTCAGGCAGGGGAGCAGGGATGAGAATTTTCTAAACGTTTTTCGTTATATAGTAAAAAATAAAAACCCCAGTGGTGATTAAATACCACCAAAAGAAAGCTCTATCTGTCTCTAAAAAATTTAATAAAATGTCAGCAAAAGTACCGCAGCGCTGAATACTGAAAAATGGCCTGGGCAGGAAGCGGGTTTAACACTCCGGTCAGCAAGTGGTTAAAGCCCACCTCCAGGGAAATTTAGAGTTTCCCTGTGCAGTGGGGCTGCCCCTGCACTGAAAGCATTAGCTGCTCCTCTATTTCTAGGGGACAGGAAAAAGCTGTTTTAATAACCTGACTCCTGCTCCCAACAGCTCCCTCAGGGCTGCTAAACCAGCTGCCTCTTCTCACCTTTGCTCCAGCAGTCTAAGGACTGCTGACACCAACAAATACAATGCAAGTTTCATAGCCCTACATTGTATGTGAAGATGCCGACAATCCACAGCCAGTGTGGTGGTGGTGATGGGCGGTGGGAGGCACAAGCTCTGATTTCTGGGTGGGGATCAGGTAAGTAAACAGTTTTTTTTCTGTCCCCTAGGCATAAAGAAGCACTGCACTGCAAAGGAAAATTTAATTCCCTGGAGTTGGATGAATGTGCTGATAAAGCTGAAATTCTTCAAACCTTTGCAGTGCAAGGACAACTGCTATTTTACTTATCTGATCCCCATTCACCTGGAAGCCAGAGCTCTTCTCCTGTCCCCACCACTCCAGCTGTGGACTGTTTCTTGGCATCCTCATGACAATGCAGGGTTATTGAGCTTGCATTGTTCCTGATGACATCAGTGGTTTTAGACTGATGGAGCAAAGGCGAGAAGAGGCTGCAGGGACCAGTCTAGAAGCCCACAGGGTTACAGGAAACAGGTTATTTAAAACAGCTTTTTCCCGTCTCCTAGGAGTAAACAAGCAGCTAACCCTTGCAGTGCAGGGCAGCTGCACTGGAAGGGAAAACATTTAATTCCCATGGTGTTGGGCTTTAAGTAATTTCACACTATGCTCTTGGATCCAGGTACCGTACTGTCCCCATCCACACGATGCTCTAAATTTAAATGTAGAAAACCTACTCATACCCTTCAGAACATTTACTTGGGTATTTCTTTACTTCAAGTTCTTTACATAAATTATTGTTTGTCTAGAAAAAATTATTTCTTAGAGTGTTTCCCCTTAAAATATCTGCATGAATATAAACTTTTTTCTGCCACCTACTTAGATAATGAAAATTCCAACAGTAAGATGAAATAGCGTTTCAAATCACAGTCAAGGTGTAATCTTCTCTTCAAGAAAGCAGTGATGACAGAGAAATTGATATATTTTAAAATTCAGAATACATTGATAAAGCATATGAAAGCACACCATTGCTAACGCTTCATACTTATGGGAATATAAAATTATGTTAGATACTTGTTAACATAGTTTTTAACAAGGGCAAACTATTATGGGGTATGTAACCTATAACATATTCTAAATATGTGTTATAAGCATTATAAGGATTTTTGTTGTTGTTGTTGGCGCTAGAGCTTTTCCGTAGCATTACATTTCTAACCTAGTTAAAACAGTACCATAGTTTACAGTGTAACTTTCACTTTCAAAACATTAAAAGTAAGTTAATTTTCCTTATAATTTATTTGAAAACCTGGATATGAGATCAGGTACAAAAATTACTCACACTTAGCAGCATTTTTTACTGATTTACCCTAAAAATATTTACACTGTAAAAAGCTTTAAGGCCAATGTGTACATTTTGGTGGATAATCAGGTAACAAACCAGATCATGGAGGCAATTCAAGTGAATTTTCACCAAAGTAGCTTTTGAGTTGTTTACCAGATAACAGGCAAATAAATGATCAGTTATCCAGTAATCACTGCACCTGTGCTGAAATCAGAATATTCAAATTAAGCTTAATTTGAGCTCTTTGTAAAGGTGCCCATACACCTTGAGATTATCGCACGATTTTCATCTACGATCATGTTTTAGTCTGATAACACTGGTCAACACACTTTTTCTGGCATAAGGTATTCCAAGTAGTTTAAGGTAATTTTGGGGTGCTGATTCCAAAACTGGCATCTGTTTTTGTCTATCGCATCAGGTTTTTGAGATATCAAATATTGCATTTTCAATAAAAACAGCAAATATGCTCATATACGAATAGCTATACAGGCATACATACAAGAATAAGATAAGATACAATAATATATTATATATATATTATACATGATTATAATTGCACGAGATGGGACATACACAACAACAATTACTGTACAACCATTCAGCTTTCGTCTTTCCAGCAGGCTAGAAAACCTTTTTTTGAATTGTACGGAAATCGCACAGTGAGTGTTGTTATCGTTTGTCAAAAATTGGCCAAAGTGCAGAGCCCATGCGCCAAACAAAAGAGAAAGGATGTTGAAGAACGAATCCTGGCTCGTTTCCAAGCATCCCTCTCTGTGCACTGGGAGTGTCATGGACCATTCGAGTAAACATGCCAGAGCTGTCCACATGACCCACCCTACAAATGCAAGTATTTCAAAGTTTTTCATACATATCCTAGGAACCCTGTAGATGATACTGAACCAGAAAGATGTGTATTGTGAACATGAATCCCATGATTTTGCCCTTGGGCCCCTATATCCATCAAGCCTCCCCATCCAATGTAAATGGGCCAGATGTCAATAATTTGGCAATGAGCCTTCGTGATCCTGTTTTCCAGGCTGCAAAGGGCAGTCCATGCCCTACACAACTGTGTAGTTTCTGGAATCCCGGTCAATCCACAGCTTCACCATTGAATCCGCTACAAAATTAATACCACACTGCACCATCCCCTCATAATGCATGACCACTATATTTGCACCTCGCTTCTAATAAAGCAATGAAAGGTGTTAATTCCACAATTGATCACACAAACCCGTAAAGTTGATTCATAAAATTTTTAATATGAAAGTACAAAAATAGTTAAACTATGTCCAAAACACAATAAAACTGAATACAACCAACAAAGTGCAATAAAAAGGCAACATGACAACTGTGATATTTGAAGTCCTGCAAGAACCTAAAGTTTATGGATCTCATCCAGCAGATCGTTGAGGGACCTCCGCATCTCCACCATGATCTCCGACATATCCTCCAGCAGCCCGCAGCAGCGCATGACCATTGAGCACAGTTGACCTACAGGAATCCTGGCCTGGCCTGGGGATGCACGGTGCACTGTAATTAAATGAGCATATCAAAAGAAGAATCATAATGTGTAGGCCATGTGGCAGTTACAGAGCAGTACATACCAGAGGCAGAACTGGCAGATGGGTCAACCTCCTCCTCACTGTGCACATCAACATCATTCACTGTAATTGCAAGATCAGATGCAGATAAGGATGAGAATGGGTAGGCCATATGTTATGCCATGTAACTGTTTAAGAGCAGTACATACTAGAAGCAGAGCTGGCAGATGGGGCAACCTCCTCCATGCACTCCACATCAACATTATGCACTGTAATTGAAAGATCAGATGCAAAGAAGGATGAGAATGTGTAGACCATGATGCATGCCATGTGGCAGTTAAAGAACAGTACATACCAGAAGCAGAGCTGGCAGATGGGACAACCTCCTCCACGCACACCACATCCTGATCATCATCATCCATAGGCCCCCAAAATGTCTGTGCCTGCATGTCCCCAGATGTTGGCTCTCTACTTGGTGTAGCACCCCTCTTAGCTTTCCTTCTTATAACAAAAAGCAGTACCATGCATTGGGAAGAATGTCTCATGTACATGGTTAACATGCAAGTACACTATGCAGGCCATGCCGCATGTCAACATATTAGCCACATGGCACATGCAAATATGGGCTCCTCCAATACCCTGTCACACAGCAATTCATGATCATTGTATGCCCTCCTAGTCTGCAATACCAAGGCCTGTACCCCTGCAAAATAAATGTTGAAACACGTGTGCATGTACAATCTTCTGTACCCCCAACTTACTTTTTGCAATGATCCTGTGGATCCTGTGCAATTGGTCCTCCTCACGAAGTTTAAGGTCAGACCACCTCTTTCGTAAATGATCGGACGCTCCCACTGCTCTCTCCGCAAACTCTTTCATAGTTATGGCCTGCTCGACATTTGGAGGTGTCAACATGGTAGCGAAAGGGATTACACCTTTTTCTCACATGCACATCGCTCCTATTCAAGGATAGATATGTTTTTAACGGATATCAAATTGTTGCAGTCATTGATCTCCTCCACCATCGAGACTATCTCATGGTCAGATCATGCCCCTATAACGCTGAGTGTGGAGGACCATCAAAATCGAAGCTCTACTTACATATGGAGACTCAACACCTTCCTCCTCTCCCACCCAGACATTTCTAAGCAAATCCTAAATGCCCAAAAATAATTCTTTGATTTCAATGACCTCCCCGACCGTTATACCCTATGGAATGCCCATAAAGCGTATATCAGGGGAGTTGCGATCAAACTGAGTTCCTACTTAAAAAAACAACGATCCTCCCAAATTCTAAAATTCCAAATCCGAGCTCTCCATAGTAAGTGATTTAATCAGTATTTGAAACAGCTTAAAAACCTTCTGACTTTAATACCACTTTATTTTCAATACATTTTTTAAAGAATACATTTTAATACAATCAAACAAAGCATAAAAAGAAGCATATCAACAACACGAGTGAAGGAAGAACAATAAACGGACATCAAGAACAATCACATTTCACAACTACAATTGTAGCCTATACAGATAAGGGTAAAGAGAGAAGAGCCAAAAATCTATAAATCCAAGCATTATCAAAAGGGATATACATATCATAAAAGGTAAAATAGAGAAGTGGAACTTTAATATCACTTTAAAAGGTACTCACTGCCACCTCTTACCTTAAGCTGGCCATACACTATTGGAAGCCTTCTCAATTAGCCCTGCAGGCCCAACAGCAAGAGTCACTCTGTTCCCCCATCCATGCTAAAAAGCGTGGATGGGGGAATCTCTCCTTCTGAGTTTTGCGTTCTGGCAGACAACTCCCTCGGCTGTCTGAATATCTGAACAGTGAATGCGGCTATTTGGACAATATTTTTTAACCTGCCACCATTGACAAAAGTCGACTGCAAAACCAACTTTTATTAAGCCGGTTGGTGCTTCCAGGGCTACCCACAGATCATGTTTCAGTTAATTTAGTAGGAACAGCCAACATTTGACCTGTGTATGACCAACTTTACTTATTTACTTATCTCTTACTGCACAAATCACCCTTTTTAAATATACTATTTATTATGAAAAGGCTGCAATCTTTTTCTATTCAGTAACGCAAACACAAAATGTATTAAAAACGTAATTTTCATACCTAACCTGCAATTGCTGCAAAAATAATACAGTAATAAAGCTTTTAGTTAGTATCTGAAATGTAAGATACTATGTATCACTGCAAACAAAAAAATCATAGCCCAATATGGTAATATTTTTTCACAGCTGTACATTTGGGAAAAAAATAGTGTGTCATTTTCTCAGCAATATCTTAGATTCCTGTAGAGCTAGCCATACACTAACTAGGTGAAAATTAATATTGTTATTAGAAAATGCTATTCATTTTCAATGTGTCATGGGGAGTTTCACTTATGCTCAATGCAACATATTTTATTACTAGATGCTTCAGCACATAAAAAAATATTTATGCCACAAATGCCAAAGATAATGAATACAATATTCTATAACATCAGCTGTCAGTTGACATTTGTAAGGATGTTCTTGTGTGTTTAAATTAACTGTAGCAGGGAGAGGGGGGGGGGGGGGGTGGGGGGTGACGGACTGCCCCTGCACTGAAAGCATTAGCTGCTCCTCTATTTCTAGGGGACAGGAAAAAGCTGTTTTAATAACCTGACTCCTGCTCCCAACAGCTCCCTCAGGGCTGCTAAACCAGCTGCCTCTTCTCACCTTTGCTCCAGCAGTCTAAGGACTGCTGACACCAACAAATACAATGCAAGTTTCATAGCCCTACATTGTATGTGAAGATGCCGACAATCCACAGCCAGTGTGGTGGTGGTGATGGGCGGTGGGAGGCACAAGCTCTGATTTCTGGGTGGGGATCAGGTAAGTAAACAGTTTTTTTTCTGTCCCCTAGGCATAAAGAAGCACTGCACTGCAAAGGAAAATTTAATTCCCTGGAGTTGGATGAATGTGCTGATAAAGCTGAAATTCTTCAAACCTTTGCAGTGCAAGGACAACTGCTATTTTACTTATCTGATCCCCATTCACCTGGAAGCCAGAGCTCTTCTCCTGTCCCCACCACTCCAGCTGTGGACTGTTTCTTGGCATCCTCATGACAATGCAGGGTTATTGAGCTTGCATTGTTCCTGATGACATCAGTGGTTTTAGACTGATGGAGCAAAGGCGAGAAGAGGCTGCAGGGACCAGTCTAGAAGCCCACAGGGTTACAGGAAACAGGTTATTTAAAACAGCTTTTTCCCGTCTCCTAGGAGTAAACAAGCAGCTAACCCTTGCAGTGCAGGGCAGCTGCACTGGAAGGGAAAACATTTAATTCCCATGGTGTTGGGCTTTAAGTAATTTCACACTATGCTCTTGGATCCAGGTACCGTACTGTCCCCATCCACACGATGCTCTAAATTTAAATGTAGAAAACCTACTCATACCCTTCAGAACATTTACTTGGGTATTTCTTTACTTCAAGTTCTTTACATAAATTATTGTTTGTCTAGAAAAAATTATTTCTTAGAGTGTTTCCCCTTAAAATATCTGCATGAATATAAACTTTTTTCTGCCACCTACTTAGATAATGAAAATTCCAACAGTAAGATGAAATAGCGTTTCAAATCACAGTCAAGGTGTAATCTTCTCTTCAAGAAAGCAGTGATGACAGAGAAATTGATATATTTTAAAATTCAGAATACATTGATAAAGCATATGAAAGCACACCATTGCTAACGCTTCATACTTATGGGAATATAAAATTATGTTAGATACTTGTTAACATAGTTTTTAACAAGGGCAAACTATTATGGGGTATGTAACCTATAACATATTCTAAATATGTGTTATAAGCATTATAAGGATTTTTGTTGTTGTTGTTGGCGCTAGAGCTTTTCCGTAGCATTACATTTCTAACCTAGTTAAAACAGTACCATAGTTTACAGTGTAACTTTCACTTTCAAAACATTAAAAGTAAGTTAATTTTCCTTATAATTTATTTGAAAACCTGGATATGAGATCAGGTACAAAAATTACTCACACTTAGCAGCATTTTTTACTGATTTACCCTAAAAATATTTACACTGTAAAAAGCTTTAAGGCCAATGTGTACATTTTGGTGGATAATCAGGTAACAAACCAGATCATGGAGGCAATTCAAGTGAATTTTCACCAAAGTAGCTTTTGAGTTGTTTACCAGATAACAGGCAAATAAATGATCAGTTATCCAGTAATCACTGCACCTGTGCTGAAATCAGAATATTCAAATTAAGCTTAATTTGAGCTCTTTGTAAAGGTGCCCATACACCTTGAGATTATCGCACGATTTTCATCTACGATCATGTTTTAGTCTGATAACACTGGTCAACACACTTTTTCTGGCATAAGGTATTCCAAGTAGTTTAAGGTAATTTTGGGGTGCTGATTCCAAAACTGGCATCTGTTTTTGTCTATCGCATCAGGTTTTTGAGATATCAAATATTGCATTTTCAATAAAAACAGCAAATATGCTCATATACGAATAGCTATACAGGCATACATACAAGAATAAGATAAGATACAATAATATATTATATATATATTATACATGATTATAATTGCACGAGATGGGACATACACAACAACAATTACTGTACAACCATTCAGCTTTCGTCTTTCCAGCAGGCTAGAAAACCTTTTTTTGAATTGTACGGAAATCGCACAGTGAGTGTTGTTATCGTTTGTCAAAAATTGGCCAAAGTGCAGAGCCCATGCGCCAAACAAAAGAGAAAGGATGTTGAAGAACGAATCCTGGCTCGTTTCCAAGCATCCCTCTCTGTGCACTGGGAGTGTCATGGACCATTCGAGTAAACATGCCAGAGCTGTCCACATGACCCACCCTACAAATGCAAGTATTTCAAAGTTTTTCATACATATCCTAGGAACCCTGTAGATGATACTGAACCAGAAAGATGTGTATTGTGAACATGAATCCCATGATTTTGCCCTTGGGCCCCTATATCCATCAAGCCTCCCCATCCAATGTAAATGGGCCAGATGTCAATAATTTGGCAATGAGCCTTCGTGATCCTGTTTTCCAGGCTGCAAAGGGCAGTCCATGCCCTACACAACTGTGTAGTTTCTGGAATCCCGGTCAATCCACAGCTTCACCATTGAATCCGCTACAAAATTAATACCACACTGCACCATCCCCTCATAATGCATGACCACTATATTTGCACCTCGCTTCTAATAAAGCAATGAAAGGTGTTAATTCCACAATTGATCACACAAACCCGTAAAGTTGATTCATAAAATTTTTAATATGAAAGTACAAAAATAGTTAAACTATGTCCAAAACACAATAAAACTGAATACAACCAACAAAGTGCAATAAAAAGGCAACATGACAACTGTGATATTTGAAGTCCTGCAAGAACCTAAAGTTTATGGATCTCATCCAGCAGATCGTTGAGGGACCTCCGCATCTCCACCATGATCTCCGACATATCCTCCAGCAGCCCGCAGCAGCGCATGACCATTGAGCACAGTTGACCTACAGGAATCCTGGCCTGGCCTGGGGATGCACGGTGCACTGTAATTAAATGAGCATATCAAAAGAAGAATCATAATGTGTAGGCCATGTGGCAGTTACAGAGCAGTACATACCAGAGGCAGAACTGGCAGATGGGTCAACCTCCTCCTCACTGTGCACATCAACATCATTCACTGTAATTGCAAGATCAGATGCAGATAAGGATGAGAATGGGTAGGCCATATGTTATGCCATGTAACTGTTTAAGAGCAGTACATACTAGAAGCAGAGCTGGCAGATGGGGCAACCTCCTCCATGCACTCCACATCAACATTATGCACTGTAATTGAAAGATCAGATGCAAAGAAGGATGAGAATGTGTAGACCATGATGCATGCCATGTGGCAGTTAAAGAACAGTACATACCAGAAGCAGAGCTGGCAGATGGGACAACCTCCTCCACGCACACCACATCCTGATCATCATCATCCATAGGCCCCCAAAATGTCTGTGCCTGCATGTCCCCAGATGTTGGCTCTCTACTTGGTGTAGCACCCCTCTTAGCTTTCCTTCTTATAACAAAAAGCAGTACCATGCATTGGGAAGAATGTCTCATGTACATGGTTAACATGCAAGTACACTATGCAGGCCATGCCGCATGTCAACATATTAGCCACATGGCACATGCAAATATGGGCTCCTCCAATACCCTGTCACACAGCAATTCATGATCATTGTATGCCCTCCTAGTCTGCAATACCAAGGCCTGTACCCCTGCAAAATAAATGTTGAAACACGTGTGCATGTACAATCTTCTGTACCCCCAACTTACTTTTTGCAATGATCCTGTGGATCCTGTGCAATTGGTCCTCCTCACGAAGTTTAAGGTCAGACCACCTCTTTCGTAAATGATCGGACGCTCCCACTGCTCTCTCCGCAAACTCTTTCATAGTTATGGCCTGCTCGACATTTGGAGGTGTCAACATGGTAGCGAAAGGGATTACACCTTTTTCTCCCATGCACATCGCTCCTATTCAAGGATAGATATGTTTTTAACGGATATCAAATTGTTGCAGTCATTGATCTCCTCCACCATCGAGACTATCTCATGGTCAGATCATGCCCCTATAACGCTGAGTGTGGAGGACCATCAAAATCGAAGCTCTACTTACATATGGAGACTCAACACCTTCCTCCTCTCCCACCCAGACATTTCTAAGCAAATCCTAAATGCCCAAAAATAATTCTTTGATTTCAATGACCTCCCCGACCGTTATACCCTATGGAATGCCCATAAAGCGTATATCAGGGGAGTTGCGATCAAACTGAGTTCCTACTTAAAAAAACAACGATCCTCCCAAATTCTAAAATTCCAAATCCGAGCTCTCCATAGTAAGTGATTTAATCAGTATTTGAAACAGCTTAAAAACCTTCTGACTTTAATACCACTTTATTTTCAATACATTTTTTAAAGAATACATTTTAATACAATCAAACAAAGCATAAAAAGAAGCATATCAACAACACGAGTGAAGGAAGAACAATAAACGGACATCAAGAACAATCACATTTCACAACTACAATTGTAGCCTATACAGATAAGGGTAAAGAGAGAAGAGCCAAAAATCTATAAATCCAAGCATTATCAAAAGGGATATACATATCATAAAAGGTAAAATAGAGAAGTGGAACTTTAATATCACTTTAAAAGGTACTCACTGCCACCTCTTACCTTAAGCTGGCCATACACTATTGGAAGCCTTCTCAATTAGCCCTGCAGGCCCAACAGCAAGAGTCACTCTGTTCCCCCATCCATGCTAAAAAGCGTGGATGGGGGAATCTCTCCTTCTGAGTTTTGCGTTCTGGCAGACAACTCCCTCGGCTGTCTGAATATCTGAACAGTGAATGCGGCTATTTGGACAATATTTTTTAACCTGCCACCATTGACAAAAGTCGACTGCAAAACCAACTTTTATTAAGCCGGTTGGTGCTTCCAGGGCTACCCACAGATCATGTTTCAGTTAATTTAGTAGGAACAGCCAACATTTGACCTGTGTATGACCAACTTTACTTATTTACTTATCTCTTACTGCACAAATCACCCTTTTTAAATATACTATTTATTATGAAAAGGCTGCCATCTTTTTCTATTCAGTAACGCAAACACAAAATGTATTAAAAACGTAATTTTCATACCTAACCTGCAATTGCTGCAAAAATAATACAGTAATAAAGCTTTTAGTTAGTATCTGAAATGTAAGATACTATGTATCACTGCAAACAAAAAAATCATAGCCCAATATGGTAATATTTTTTCACAGCTGTACATTTGGGAAAAAAATAGTGTGTCATTTTCTCAGCAATATCTTAGATTCCTGTAGAGCTAGCCATACACTAACTAGGTGAAAATTAATATTGTTATTAGAAAATGCTATTCATTTTCAATGTGTCATGGGGAGTTTCACTTATGCTCAATGCAACATATTTTATTACTAGATGCTTCAGCACATAAAAAAATATTTATGCCACAAATGCCAAAGATAATGAATACAATATTCTATAACATCAGCTGTCAGTTGACATTTGTAAGGATGTTCTTGTGTGTTTAAATTAACTGTAGCAGGGAGAGGGGGGGGGGGGGGGTGGGGGGTGACG
>NW_017306729.1:72026-98857 GCF_000935625.1 Nanorana parkeri
GCTGCAGCAGCATATACCATAATGTGCAAGTACGCACATCTTATTTGCACATTATGGCTAGTGATGAGTGATTTCAGTTTCACAGGAAGTTTGCAAACCCTGATTTATATCTGTCCATTCTTAAGCCAAGTTTGCAAGCTTTTGTTAATAAAGGGACATCACTGGCCATAGACACTTACTTACGTCCCTGTAACTTAAAGTCTGTACCTTGGTACCAATGGGGGCTGGAAGGAAGTGTCTGCAGGAGCCAGACACTTGGGGAACAAAAGTAGCCACCCTCCATAAGGAAGGACAGTGTCAGCAGAGATGATTTGAGGATCTACAGCACAAATGCGGTACAATTTTGTTAATAGGTTAGGTACTTGAATGCATTTTTAAGATTTAACTCCTGAGTTTAGTGTCACTTTAAGGTATGTGTGTTTATTCATTTTTTGGAAAAGGTGGACTTTGTCTATAAATAACATACTTGTGCTTTAAACCTGCACATGAACTGGTGCACCTGTCAATGCACTTCTTGAAAACTGACATTTGGAAAGAAAAATGGCAAATGGTTTTGCTTTGTTAAAAAAAAACAAAAAAAACACAACAAAAAAACTGACCTGCAGTGTCCCCTTAAATCTATACATGACTTTTATCTCTGATATGGATCTGGTATGGATTTGGAGAGAGACCGTTGGTAAAACATTTTTTACAAAAATGGTGAGGTAAAATCCATACTATTTTCCTGGCTGACTAGGAAAGAGATAGGGGCCCCCCTACTGAACCATACCAGGCCACATGCTCCTAACATTGGGAGTGTACCTTGCAGGGGGTGCACACCCTCATCCTGCAAGGCACCTTGTCTCCAAGGGACTTATTGACACACACTTATATCTATTCCCTATAAAGGATAATGCTGTCTATAGATATATTCCTTCATCGAGATCTCAGATCACGAAATCAGTTTCTTTATTAGGTTCATTCATCTATTAATTTATTACCTAATAACATATTATGCTGAATATTTATCTGTACTCAGATCCATGGCTTTGAAACTACATAGTTAGTTAATTAATAATCATGAAACCTACAGGACTTTTTCATCCTGATTATGGCTGAAATAATTACTTTACCGTAGCACCGAAGGGGTTAAGGCCAACACAGGAGTTGGGCAAATAAAAACTCTGTGTAACCACCCCCTACCTAGATCTGAAGAAGCCCTGAGAAAGAAGGTGGGGTGAAACGCGTTATGGTAGTGGACGTTAAGCTGACTAACCACCTGCATGTCAGGTACTAAACTTCCCTGTTCATGATACCATACAGCGAACTATACTTCCAACGAACTCAAAACTTTTGAGATTACTCTGCACCTTTTTTGCATACAAAGGAAGCCTTCCAAGAGTTTGAATCCTTCAAACGAAGAAATTTGAACTTTATATAAAGGACTTCCTGAAGCAACAGGCAGTGATTCAACCCATACCCTTTGAGATGAATTGTCCGGAAACAATTCAGCACCCGTGAGAACAACACACTGTTTGGTCAATTTTTACTCCATGTGTGACAAATACTCCGGGTGAATTAATTATTCAATTGAATTTTGATGGGGACAAGGGCCTTATTCCCACATCTCTGGCCATAAGATGTATGCGTTTGTAGTGGGGATTTACTGGAATCTGGTAGTTCCTTTTAGAATAAAAGGGCCCAAGATATCCAGCACCTGTCCACATGAATAAGTAAGGAGTACCCAGTAACTGTTTTTACCCATTCACAAAAACAAACAAACAATGAGTTTGATTTGAAACAATGTGTATGACAAAGTAAAAAAACACACACAATAAAAAGACATTTCATTAAAACAAAACAAAATATGTCCCATGATGTAAATCCAATGTAAACGACGTCCAGCAATGCAAACTGGTCAAATCTGCCCATTTACTTTGCCCGTTCGGCAAACCTTAAACAGCTTGAGCTGAGGTCAAACCCATGGTTAACCTGAATCCAAAGGTCATCTCTAGTTATTGCACTGTTCCCTTTCAATGTGTCCTTCTTTAAATGCTCCCTGTCTGTGTCCGTGATGACTCCTGCATCCATTTTCTTTGGCTATTGGATAGCTACTGATGATGCCTGTATATGTTGGTATCGCTTCATTGACAATGATTTTGCTAAATTGAGTGGCAACCTTCAGTCCCTGGAACTGTTTCATTATTATCTTAATCACCTGATTCTCAATCTGGAATTTAATATTACTAAAAGTACTGAAACGATACCATTGCTTGTAATTGCGATCCAAGGGGAAAACTTTACGTGAAACCTACAGACCACAATCAATTGCTACATTTCAGTAGTTTTCATCCCTCTAATGTATTTAAATTTGCCCCTCAGAGCCCATTTACTCATTGCAAGCATATTGGTAGTGATACGGTGCGCAGAGAGAGACATCTCCATGAGATGGAGGAGAAGTTAATGTAGCGGTTATCCCTGTCATATAGTAAAAAAGGAATGCGCTCATCTTGCATATAGTAGGGGATTCTCTAGTGCCAAACATCATATTCCCTTTGTTTTTCAATTTTTTCCCAAGTGGAGGAAAATCTATGCCATTATGAAAAAAACATTGGTATATTCTTAACAACAGTTACCTAATGTTCCTGACTTCATGTCTCCTCCCCTTCAATCATGCAAAGAGGTTTAACCATTTACAACAAGGTAGTTTGATTCGATCAATATTCACCTAAATTGGTGATTACCATTTTCCTAGGTGCACGGAATACAGGTAGTTATCCATGTCTAAATTGTATTCAGTGTTCTAGCATGATTGAAGGCTCTCTTTAACCACCCACATGGAGGATATTACATTAAAATACAGGGATATTATACCTATCAATCGGCATATGTAATTAACATTCTAAAATGTCCCTGTGGATGGTTGCATGCTGGGTAAACCAACCAGAAATGTAAAGATAGCATTTTAGGCACAAATACTCATTGAGGGACAAGTTAACTCAATTGCCTATATTTTGTCAAATTTGGTCACTCAGTTTTACAAGTCAAATTCATGGTTATAGACCATATTCCTAATAACAGAAGGGGTGGCGATCATGAATTACTTCCTAAGAAACAGGATGTAGAGCGGATGCATCTTTTGGATACATTACACCCACAGGACTTGCGGGTAACTACAGCCCAGTCAGTCTAACATCAATAGTATGCAAACTGTTTGAGGGAATGATAAAGGACTATTTAGTGGATTATGTTTATGACAATGGTATAATAAGGGATAATCAGCATGGATTTAGAAAGGACCGTTCTTGTCAGACCAAGCTACTAACATTCTTTGACAAGATGAGTAGAGATCTGGATGGAGGAAGGCCAGTGGATGTGGTATATCTGGATTTTGGCAAAGCTTTTGACACGGTAGCATATAAACGCTTAGTACACAAGTTGAGATCTATGGGCATAGATGAAATGGTGTGTACATGGATAGAGAACTGGCTTCAGGAACGTGTCCAGAGAGTCTTGATAAATGGCTCTTTTTCAGATTGGTCTAAGTTCGGGAGTGGTGTACCCCAGGGTTCTGTTCTAGACCCCATACTGTACAGATACTCTTAAACCTAAGACCACACAGGGACGCATAAACACACATGCACAAACTACACACACAGACACACAAAGGTTGAACTCGATGGACCTGTGTCTCTATTCAATCTCAAATAATATGTAGCTATGTATGACTTAAACCCTGATTTTGATTCACGTCTTTTTTTTTTTATACGATCAGTCTTTTTGTTCGCTTTGTGTATTCCATGTATTTGATTAGAGAGGTGTGATTAACCCTTTAAGTACTATGCTATTGGTATTAATTTTATTCAGTGATATATTATTGTGACTTTACTGGATTTCCAGGAAGGATATGGGTTATGGCATAAGAACATGGGGTTACTTGTTTGTATCCCATCTTCTTATGTTATTTTTCACTTTTGATTAGTTTAATGTAAGAAATAATTTTGATATATATGTTTTTTATGATTGCTAGGTCTCTATGTTTTTTATTGTATGTCCCTGAGGAGGGGAATTTTTCTTTACTGATTCTTATGTAATTTCTGTAACACAAACATTTTTAGGCAGGTGGGGCTTGTGTATGGGAATTGTACATGGGTGGAGCACAAGGGGGCCCCATAATCTTGTATTGCCCGGTGGCCCCATGTGTTGTCAGTCCTCCCCTGTTTGATATGGAACAGTTTGGTTCTTGCATTCCTATAGAAGAATTGTACTAATGAAAACAAAAATTCAGAATACATATTGCATCAGTAAAATCTGACCCAGCCCAAAAATGCAACACAAATTTGTGTGGGAGTGTCAAGGCTAGTCAGGTGGCAGTACTTATAACTGGATCGCAGCTGCGGAACAGGTGAGGAATTAATTTCTGAAGAGGAAGGTCAGTGAGCGGTTCCCTATTACACCAAGTGCGGTAGGGAGTCCGTACGCATCATTTACCTCCTATTTAGACTAAGGGAAATGGCCACTGTGAGTTGTGGTTAACAGCACCCAACTCTATAGCACACAGATGGCAGGCTGTACTTTATGCGGTACTAGTAGGCAGTTTATCAGTGGTTAATTAAGCAGCAGGGTAAGCAGCAATGTGCAAGCAGTAACAAGCAATGTTGATGTAACCATATACAGTCCTCTCAAGCAGGTATGATAGTGAGAAAATACTATAACAATCCCCTCATGCAACTCTATGGTAGGAATAGACAGTACAACTTCAGTGGAACTTAGCAGGTGTAGGTAACACAGAATGAGGTATATCCTGAGCAGCAGATGCAGCACAATGGGTTAATTACGTGTGGAACAGCAGCACAGATAGCTGCACAGATGCATGTAGCAGTGTCAGCGGCACTTGGATCAAAGACCCAGGATACTTGCGGTTTGTAGCCTTGCCAGCTCTTAGCTCACAGCGGGGGTGCGATAGGGATTCGTCTGCTACTGCTGGGACAGTACTGGGGAACAGGAAGGTCTCAGAGAGGGATGCCTGCAGGTTCTCTGTTCGTCACTCGACACTCCACAACGAGAGAAGGCCAAATGACGAACCAGCTGACCTTTTACACGCGGCGCTGCAGACGAAAATTGATTAATTAGTAACGTTCTAGTACAACCAAAAATCGCAACATGCGCAAACGAAAATCTATTCTGTTGATCGACGAAATCTGGTGCATTTGTTTTTTTATGTTTAGGGGGGCTCTGCTCATATTCGGACAGCCACTCCAGTATGAATGGAGCTTTACCCTGTGCGATCCCAAAATTCTGCAAGTGCGATAATGCATCAGATTCTGCACGTTCACGACTATATAATGGCCTCAAACAAGCGGAATCCGTGCAGTTGTTTCACATATGGCATTTGCGTCCCGTGCGGTCTTCCGCACAAAAAAACGCATGGGAAACGCAAACACTGTATGTGAATGGAGCCTAAAAGGTTAAAATCTTCCCATTTACAGCTCATATAAAAAGGCATTAAATTCACTTACCAGCATCAGGGCTCCCGATCCCCAGGTGCCAGACAGGGTTTTTGTAGAACTCCTCCAGTGGGGGGCCCGCTACCAGATCTCAGTGGGGCCCCCCAGGCTCTCGTGCCGCCAGCGGTAGGTCCGCCCTCCGTCCACCATGACATGCCCCCACCTCGGAGCTCTTCTCGGCCGCGCCGCTGTAGGAGATGCGGCTCTGTTAAAGCGGCAACAGCAGCATATGGTGGGCCCGGGAGGCGGGCGAAACTGCCGTTGACGCTTTATCAAAGCTGGGTCCCCTTCCATGCTGGAAAAGGCACAGGGGGGTTGGTGACGGGCCCACTCTTGCCGCGGGCCCTCGGGCAGTGCCCAACTACCCATATGGTCAGTCCGCCCCTGATATCAAAGTTTGCCATGCCATCCACATCATTACAGATTGGTCTATTTTTCTTATATACTACTCTTTGTTCAGAGAGGTAACACGTTTTCAAAATGACCCACTTTGGCAACCATATTGCGTGCCAAATCTACAGTACATCCAAAGCAAAGGGTGGGAAATAATTGTTGGTATCAATGGCAAAAGTGTTTCCAAATGAAAAATTATAATGAGTCCAAGTGTTGCAAATTAGCCGTATCTGCAAGGCGGCCTGTGTTGCATAACTGAGAACCATGAGCTAAAGGGTGCTCATTTTAAAGAGCAGCAATTTGTCAATTAGCCTTCAGCTTTCAAAGAATTTCAGCAGGTGATATTTAGTTGAGCAAAGGAACAGAAACTCATCTCATGTATTACTTTTCAAATACCTCAAAAACATACCATGCCATTGTTTGACTTCAATTTGCAATAGCCAATAGTAAACTAGCATTGTTCCCGCCCTCTTCTGGTGGACCTGGTGGGGAACTGCAAAAGAGGGCGGGTACAATGCTAGTTTAATTTATTCCTTTAAACTGGGGTTGACTTACTAAAGGCAACTAGGCAGTTCAATAGACATGTAAGATTCATTTAGTTCTGAAATGAAATTCGGACAAATAGCGTCATATTCGGTCATTTGGATGTATCCAAATTTCTGAATAAAAAAAATAATAAACCTAAATGTATCTGAATTTTTGATAACAAAAATTTGGATACATTAAAATTTTATTCAGAGTGTTATTCAGAATGAATTTATGTTGTTAAACCTTAAAATAAAAGAAAACAGCATGGAGTCCCCTCCCCAATTTCTACCATACCCGTTAGATCTGGTAGGAATTTTGGGAGGGAACCCAATGCCAAAAAAACAAAAAATAAGTGTGGGGTCCCCGCTAAAATTCCTACCAGAGCTAAAGGGTCTGATATAAATTGGGGTGGGGGAACCACACACAGTTTTTTTATTGTTTCTGTGGACTGTCAAAAGTTGAAAAGAAAAAAGTAAAACATTTAAAGTCACTTTTCTGCAACAAATTTTCATTTGTAAATATCGTTTAACTCATTTGCAATAAAAGAAGGTTTGAATTTGGATGAATCCAAATACCGAAACAAATCGGACCCGAATCCCAAAAAACTAAATAACATAAAATCCAAAACGAAACATATTTTTTGCCGTCTTACATTTCATGTACTGAATTTTTATTTTGCAAGGACATTTTTGATTCTGCCCCATTACCCTTCCTCTTTTCCTTCTCAGTGTGCTTTCTTTACTTTTCCCCTTTTCCTTTACCCTGTTCCCCATATTGGATACCTATTAGGGTGAATGTAAGAGGCAGTGAAGAATTTGCCTTACTTTCTTGGGCCTTTTTGAAGAATGAAATAATACGTTTATTACTGTTGTTGCTGTCCAGGACACCTCTACTTACTTGTTATGGTAATATGCTGCAAGCAGTTTTGGACTGTGCAGTCCTTTTTACTCTCCAGTGGTACAGAGCAGAACATTCCCATCCTATATAGGGACACCACAACTACTATAGCATCTTAAATCTGCTCCTGTGATATACTGCACCATGCTGTCATTCTGGTTACGTGGCATCACTCTAATAATAGTAAAACATGGTAGAGCTGACCCCCTCTTCAAGCCCTTCTTGCATACTTTTTAACTCCCCTTTACTATACTATGCATCTTCTAGCTCCCTAAATGTTTTACCACTCAATTAGTGTAATAGACAGCTACCATTTTTACAGTACCAACATTTGTTCTTCACTATTGTTTTGCAATGTGTGAGTGTAATCAACTAGATTTACAACAATTAATAACTGACATATCAGTCAGCACTGATCAAATATGCCTGTTTATAGTTTTTGAATTTGATAAGTAACCTACAATTTTAGACTTGAATTTTAGGCTCTGCAAAAACAATTACAGGTTGTGAGATATTATACATTTCCAACAAATAGATATAATCAAATTGCATAAAATGTCTCATCTGTATTGCCTCTTTCCTCTCTCACTCCCTTTATTAAGAGGGAAAAGAGAGGCTGGTCAATATAAGAGTTTCCAAGAGCCTCCAAACAATTTGAAGATGCTTATGTGGTCCTAAAGAGGGGAATAGAACAACTTCTATGTCTGGAGAATATTAATATAATGTCTGGAGGGGTGAGCCACTTTTTATCTTTACTTGTGTTTGCTCTTTTTGCACTGTTTTTCAGAATAAGTTTGGAGTTTCCTTTGTTGTGGACCCAAACTAGCAAGTACGCACAATGTATTAGTAGTCCATGGCTTTTATCCCACCAATGTTAAACTGGCTATAAACACATTTAGAAATAAATTATTAGTAACCTTCAACACAGATATTCTGCAGCTCACAATTAAAAATAAATAAAAATGTTGGTGCCCTCAATTTATTAATTTGCAAGGCTACTGTCAGTCTTCTACCCAACAAAAGCTATTTACCAAAGTTTGGTAGTTTTTAGATACTAATGCTGATTGCCTGTTTTTTCCCCCATAGGATACTTCTATTTTTTTGTATAAAGACTGTATTGTAACAATAGGGAACAATGACTAAATCACTATTCTACAGTAACTTTTCGTAAATTCATTTGTTGCTGTATTCTTATAGATTAAAATTATCCTCATCAAATCTTACTTTACAACTTTATTTTCTACATTGTGCATCAAAGTCTGATATAGCTAGTGTTTGAATTAGAGTCAATGTAATTACATTCCAAGCTTATAGAAATGGACAGAATAAAGAATAGACGAGAGGACTGAATATTAGTAGCTGAACTGCAAATAATGAGAAAATTAATTTGCTGGAAGTCAGGACAATATAAAAGAAATAGCCTGGCAGACAGAGATTATTTAAACAAACTGAATTTCATATAAAATATAGAGCTGAGTCATCTAAATAGAAATTGCTAAAGACCCACTTTTTAATTCTGTCACTAAAATGTAATCCAATGTCATTATTGTGCTGTATTTGGACAGAATAGGGAACAGCCACAAAATTCATGCAGGTTAAAAAAATAGAAATATTCCGTCCTCTGAATATATTTTCATAGTTACATAGGGGTCTATTCACAAAGCTGCCGCAGGATCTGGCCGTAGCTTCGGCCGATCCTTCGGCTAGCTTCGGCACCAGGACCCCTTCGGTTCTGGAGAACCGAGGGGGTGCTGTACGGGCTATTATTGAAGTTGAATAAAGACATAAGTCCATCAAGTTCAACTTATGTGATTCTGCATGTGTATGTGTGTGTATGAGTCCCTGTGTGATCTTGTTTATGTACCCCTGTATGTTACGGTCTCTGGGAAAGTTGTCTAAATGCTTTTTGAATGATTCAATACTCTCCGCTGATACCACTGCTTGTGGCAGCGAGTTCCAGACTTTACCCGCTCTAACGGAGAAGAAGACCCTACGCCCCTTTTGGTTAAATCTTTTCTCCACCAATTTTAGATGGTGGCCTCTAGTCTTTACTGTAAAACGTTTATTGCTGATGTACATAGACCCAAACAACCTTTATAGGGCTACCTTATTGTGTGTGTCAGCAATAACTTCAGCTATTGTTTAGCCCCCGCCCCTTACAGTTGCTTGATTCTTATTGTCATTTATTTCACATTTTTATATATATTTTTTACTTTGTGATAGGATAAAAAAGAAAAATAATGTAGGGTTGGTGTTTAAGGATTTATTTTGTTGGGGAGGTATATTTTATTGTAATTTATTTCACTAGGGCCTTTTTATACCTGAGACAGCAGAGTGACACAGGCAAAACTGCCCTTTTGTTTTCAGCACATCACCACATGCAGCCATATTTCTTCCACAGCTGAAAATGCATGCTATTCTTCATCCTCCTCCTCTTCTGATGATTCCCCCTAGCCCTGCAAAGCAGCATGGAGGAGCCAGAGTATTTTTTTTGAGCACACAGCATCAGTTACTTGCTGCAGGAGGACTGCGAATTCCTGTTATCAGATGTGATATCACAGCTGGCTCCGCCTAGTTGTTATCATTTACCAACAGCCCAGTGTCCTCAAATAACCTGAGGACACTGGTCTGTCATTCATTGACAACAACTAGGCGGAGCCATCCGTGACATTATGGCTGGCTCCCCCAGTTGTTGTCAGTAGCAGGGAACACGGCCTGCTTCGGCAGACCGTTCTCCCCACTTTGGCTGTCACTTCAGCTCAGCCGAGTCGAAGCATATGCGTTCAGCTCGGCTGATCCGCTTGGCTGCCTTCCTAGGGATGTGTGGTGTTTCAAAATAAAGGAGAAATAAATGAATTTATTTTAATGCATGTTTTTAGCTGTGCTATTTTTCAAAAAAAAAATTTCTTCCTAAGTGAGGCATTAGGCACACATATGTGATATAAATATATAGCCCTATCTGACTTCTAAAAAACAATATATAATAATATGTGTGGGTGCACTTAGTAAAAATGTGAAAAGTGGATCAGTCATTAACAAACAGAAACTAAAAAAAGCTCAATCGTGAAGCGGTTAGAATGTTTATCTTTCCAATTCCCACATTTTCCATGTTTTCAATTTATCACTTGATAGAGGTTTAATACTTAAAAATGTTTCTCCTACTGACTTTTTCTAAATAAGATTTTCGGTGGAATATACTAAAAACTTTGAGAGACAATGCAGGACTTACAATGCATCAAACAGTTTGAGCGTTATTCACAAAGGAGCTGAAGGATTAGGCCAAGCATCTAATCCTTCGGCTGCAGGAGTCCTCCTTTCTGACTATTTCCTGCCCTGCCAGGCATGTGCTTGGATTAAGGGTCTGGTTGGGAATTTTAGGGGGACCCCATGTTTTTTTCCCCATTTTGGGGGTGGTATTCCTCCATAAAATACCTACCTTTTTAAATTTTTCTTTTTTAAATTTTTTAAAATGACTTCTTATCTTTCTTTTTTTTTCTTTGGCTTATATTGTTTTTATTCTGCTTGCTACATCCAGATGTTGAGGCGAATGGCTTCTTCCCTTCGGCTCAGCCTAAGATGCAGAGCGTGTTTGGGTTGCCGAAGCCAGCCGATGTATGACTCATTTTAGCTGATGTACGGCCGAGCCATACAGGGCCGAAGTGAATAACCCTCTTTGAGATTTTCTAAAATATTTACTGTGCTACATAATTTATTGGCTTACTTTAATAAATAAGCATGTTTACAATATTTTTCTTTGCCAGTTATTTTCTATAAGGCATGTGTGTATGAAAAAATAAATAGTCCATCTGGCCAAGTTGCAATAGTAATAAGTTTAGGTGGATGCAGTATGCTACACATGAAAATCACTGAACCAAACCAAATTACATGGCCAGGATATAAGCTTCACAGAGGTAAACACCTGCCAGATAGAATTAAATTAATTTTTTTCAAACCAATTTGCCCTTCTGTTCCATATCCTTGTAGTCCATTGGGACTTGTAGGGAAAAATCATTACGTTAACACTTTTAGTGTAAAATTGGTCATACACAGTTTGTGGTTCCTTCATTAGATTTGCTGCAGTTGCTCACTATACAATGTACTCATCATGAGCTTTAAGCCAGTTGGCAGCACACTTTCCTTAAGCCTATTATAACATCTGTATGCATGACATATTGCTAAAAAAGAAAAATGAAGATAATATAATTGGATTATTTTGATTTTGTGTTGCTGTGTCTGACCTAGGGGCGCATAAATTGTATTTTCAATCCTGCTCATAAGACTACATTGGGAGATATATTCTTACCTCCTACGAGCATGTCAATGTGTATTAAAATAAATAGCAATCATTAGATTCGATGTAATAAAATGTCTGATTAGCAGTCACTACTTTCACTGCACTTGCATTCCTACACTTAATTCAAAACAAAGACAAACAGATATATGCTATCCCTTACTTCCTTCTGAAAATGCTAGTTAATTTATTGTCTCTTGCCTTATTATATTTAATAATATATATTATAATATATATTATACCAAACAAAAAATGAATACTTGATCTGCTTAATTTTTCAGGGTAAATTTTTCTGATAAAATTGAAACCAATGCACCTGCATGATAGCCAGGTAAACAGTATTTTTATAAGGAGTGGCTAACATTAACAGCCTGGTTATTTCACTGAGTGCAGGGTTCCTTTTAAGTTGTTTTTGATTTCAGACATCCCATGGTTTTGGCTGGAGGATGATGACAATATTAAGTTGGCTGTTTCTTCTCCAGCCAGGTTGGGCAAATAAATCTGTGCAGAGCCCCCAAGTCAACTGACTGCAAATCTTTTGAAGTAACAACAGGGGGTGAGTAGAGATATGGACAGAGGTAAGCCGGTAGATGACCTCAAATACCAACACACCTTAATGATTTTTTAAAAAACAACTTTACTGATTAGCATGGATAGAATTGTCAAGCATTGCATAAAAAAACACAATAATTGAAGAACAATATTCAACAGTGTGCATCAGGCATTCAAACACTGGGCAGCCACTGTTGTCTATCTGTTGAAAAGTACAGTACTGAACTATCTCAGGAATCATCGTTGACTATAAGCACTTGATTACTAATGTCCCAGTGTAAGGAAAAGATGGCGGAAGCACATGCGCGAAAACTTGCATTCCAAGTTTCCAAGTCTGGAAAACGTGCTCTAGTGCGCGGGAAGACGCACAAACGGCCGTCGCTCAGGAAGTGACAGGACAGCAAGTGACACTTTAACCACCCACTGTCCATTGGCCATTCCTGAACAGCCTAATAGGAGCGGTAGGGTGTCTTTAGTCATCCTTTCCCTCCCCCCGATCATGTGCGGCACCCAGCACGCGAGTGGGAAAACTGTCAGAAATGTAAACATCCAGCGATGGCTATTTACATTCAAGTGATTGGGCGTCTCTAGAGATGCCTGATCTCTTGTATTAGGTGAGGGTGTGCCACCGCTGACGGTCCCGAGAGGACCTGTTATGTGAATTGGCTATCACATAGGGGGTTTCTTAGCCCCCTATGCGATAGCAATAAAGTTGTGTAAAAAAAAATTAAAGCATAAAAAATAAAGAAGCATAACAAAATAGTCACAAATAAAAAAAAAATTTAAAATAACAAAAACATTTTTCTTAAGTCCCCCGCCCACATTCACGCGCAAGCATGTGTCGGGTGCACCTACGTACGATTCCGTCTATTGTGCCGCACATGTTACATATCATCGTGAACGTCGGAGTGAGAGCAATAACATTAGGGCCATTAATCACTGATAACACTTAACTGGTGAGCAGTAAAACCATTGCCTATGGCCAAATTTGGGTGTGGTCGTTTCCTGCAATTTCGCGGGCGTGTACAATTTGCCCAATGGCTAGTCCGGCTCTGCTCATACCTCTTCTAGTCAGTTGTATGAACAGGATCACTAAGCAACTCAAAGTCTGTGTCTGTTCAGAGCCGTTCTGCTTTTTGCTAGCATGACAAAGTCGGCGTTGAAAAAGGAATGGATTTCTGAGACCTACCTACTACTCAATGGAATAAGCCAAACAGTTGAGCATGATAGTGACCTCAAATTCTCTTATGGATATGGTAGTGTGACACGTTAATTGATCAGCACCAGGTGTAAGATGCTAATATGTTTTTCACTAAGTAGGAATGGAAACCCCGTTTAATGCAACTAATAGAGATGTGTACCCTTCTGAAAAGCTTGATCAGTTGTGTGTTTTTTTTATTTTATTTGTGAACCTCTGAAATTCAGCATTTCCAAACCAAAAGGGCTATTGAAATCAAAGGGAATCTGGCCTAGACTTCAAAAAAATGGGTATTACATAGCAGCAGGTGATGCAAAATGGTGAAACATGGTTTGGGAACATTTTACAAAGCATTATTGATACTCAATTTATTTTTTTAATGGATCTAGGGCTTAATTTGAAAAAAAATGTGATGCTGCATCTCTTTTTTGTCTCTATGCCCGCCGCTGACTCCTCCCCTTCCTCTTCAGCCCTTACAGTCTGTGATTCAAGTGAATACAACCAGGCTTAAGAAAGAGGCAGACAGCCTTGAAATGCATTGCCATGGTTACCTGAACATCTGGAATTCCTCACAGCCGTGGGGAGCTGCATCGCCAATGATGCTGCAGAATGCTGACTGATTGAGGAAGTCCACTCAGCACATCAGTAGTGCTGTTCTGCCAGCACATCTCGCCAATACTGCTGATATACAGTACTGCCTGCTCCACCGACTCCTGTGACTGAGGAGAAGCATTGGGTTTACTGTTCACCTTCCGCCTGGTGGGCAGGACTGGCTTAAGGACAACCAGTGCACCTTCCATGGATCAAGGCCATCTGTACCCACCACTGCTCTGAGTGCATTTTATGCTTTTATTTTTATTTTTTTTTAAATAATATTTTTTTACACTACCAATCACTGCAGTTTTTTTGCTTTTCTGTTTCACATTTTAAATTTAGAGTGATGTTTCCACATACCTCTTGAACTGATGCCTACCCCAGTGAAATCGAAGATTTTTCCACTTCACAGGTGATGTTGTGTTGGACCCCTGCAGCAGATATACAGGTGAAACTCGAATAATTAGAATATCGTGCAAAGTTCATTTATTTCACTAATGCAACTTAAAAGGTGAAACTAATATATGAGATAGACTCATTACATGCAAAGCAGGATAATTCAAGCCGTGATTTGTCATAATTGTGATGATTATGGCTTACAGCTCATGAAAACCCCAAGAACCCCAAATCCACAACCTCAAAAAAGTAGATTATTACATGCAATCAATAAAACAAGGATTGTACATAGAACAATATCGGACCTCTGAAAAGTACAAGCATGCATATGTACTCAGTACTTGGTTTGGGCCCCTTTTGCAGGACTTACTGCAATTACTTTTGCATGATATTCTAATTATTTGAGTTTCACCTTTATATGCTGGAATTTACCATTCTTTTGTGAGTGCATACTTTACCCCTCTTTTCTGTCTTCTGGTGTTACTCAAATAACACACAAGGGTGTCGCGCCCTTCTCTTGTTTTTCATTATCTCTACAGCTCGCAGCACCCCAAAAACATTAAATACCCCCCGGGAACCCTGTTTCAGTGTGCTGAGGGTTTTTTACTGAAAATGTTACTGAAAAATGCTCTGATACCTTCCCGATAGCGCAACTTTAAGTCAGAGGAAGACTTCATCTGACCTGCAGTGCCGTAGGGGAACATGGAGCTGGCTTCCCCGGCAATCAGAAAGCCCGGCTGCAAGTAACAATTTACAATTCTGCACTGCTAATATGAATGGGTTAAATGATCCATAGTACATAACATGTAGTTGTACTATGGATCATTTAACCTGCTCAGATTAGCAGGGGAGAATTGTAAATCTACTGCTGCAGTGCATTCTATATGTAGTGCATAGTACATATACAGTACATATAGAATGCA
This sequence comes from Nanorana parkeri, assembly GCF_000935625.1. NCBI lineage: Eukaryota > Metazoa > Chordata > Amphibia > Anura > Dicroglossidae > Nanorana > Nanorana parkeri. The sequence continues at coordinate 87,285 of NW_017306729.1, forward strand.
CTGCAGCAATAGATTTACATTTCTGCACTGAAGGGGTTAAATGATCTATAGTACAACTACATGTTATGTACTATGTATCATGATTTAACTTATTCATGTTAGCAGGGCAGAACTGTGAGTGCCTCTGACTAGCTGAGCACCAAGACGCGATTCAGCGATCCTGTCCAGCGCAGACTAAGAGAGGCACCGCGTGAGGCAATAGAGATCAGAGTGAAACTGTGAGTGAGAGAAGCTGGGACAGGGCTGGCTGTAAATCTATTGTTATAGTGTACTGGACGTGTGTACTGTATATGTAGTACATATGTATACAGCACACACCTCCACTACATTACAGCAATATTTGTACAATTCTCCCCTGCTAACATAAAGCGGTTAAATCATGATCCATTGTACATAACATGTAGTTGTACTATGGATCATTTAAAGTCACCTGTCCCTTTTTAAAAAGTATCGGTAATTAGTATCGGCAAGTACATAAGGGGAAGTACTTGGTCCTGAAAAGTGGTATCAGGACATCCCTACCAAGTACCGAAAGCAAAATATCGGTACTCATACTCAATACCCAAAAACCGGTATTGGTGCATCGCTAATATTTACCATAATATGCATTAAAACAAAGTCTCCTTGCTGAACATAACAATAGTTATAGAAAAAAAATGACTATTACTACTTAATGAGTCTAATGCAAAAAGTTTTTTCCAGAGTTATCTAAGGACACACTGTGATATATCATTAAAAAAACATTTCACTTACATATTTAAAGGCTGAAAACTATCAAGAGACTTTTCAAAAGTGTGATCTTGCTTAGTTCTAAAAAACTTTAATTGAAATAGATTGCTCATCTATTGTTTCTTCTTTTAAATGTGAAACAAATTAATACATTGATACATGGCAGTTAATGACTTTAGGAATTGGATGTGTCAGTAGTTAGGCTAAATTAATTAGGTCCTTTGCATTTGAGGCATACTGAGTACATATCAAACATGTTTGTATCACTATTCACTAAAATTCATATGCAAGTAAACCTATATGTACAGTATATGAAGATGCTGAGTATATAAACCTAACTCTTTATTAATGCTCTACCCCAACCAAAACATTTTGTAGTTATGGACAGAGTGGTGAAGGTATAGAACCTTACAATTTAACTTAACAGGTCTTTGTCCCTGTTGTCGAGATTTCCCCTCCAATTTGTCTGGACAGGAATTGAATTGATGGGATATTTTTCCACACGGGGCGCAGACTGCAACAAAACACTTTTCAGTAAAATGTCCTAATAGCATGAAACCAATTGTTTTAGAGTCCAAAGTGATTACCTTTTTAACTCAAAAACAATTTGACACATGATATAACCAACACATTTCAGGGGTTAAATACAGCCCCCTTTTATCAGGACTACAGTAAAAACAAGAAATGCAAAACAATCAGATAGAACTCAAAATCGATTTTTATATTGCAACTGATGGGTGAGCTACTGTACCTACAGCTACATTTTAGTTCTAAAATGTTAAAAAATCAATTAGGAAATGAAGATCTGACAATAATTAGGAAACTGATCTTGACAATAAAAAATATATATATGGCTAAAACCCACTAGTACAAGGACATTTTTTAAACAGTGATCACATTCACTATAGGCTAACAGAACTGTATAGAGTGCATAAATATTCAAATTCATAGATCACAATAAAAAAAATAAAAAAATCCGGATCACTATGACTAACATAGTTCTAAATTCTTGACATTAAGGTACAATGCCAAGTACTGATAGAATAATATACCTAAAACAGCATATCTGATAAATGGTATAAGAGTGGATACGCAACCAAATAGTCATAATAAAAAATGGATAGCATACGACTAAAATTATGCACTAGTGAAAAAACCTGAGAGAGGATTACCTTTAAAAGCTGCATGCGTACACAAGATTTGAATCTGTGTTAGTTCAAGGAATCTAAAAACATTACTTAATAATTTATCCAATAGGACAATGGATTTCCATGTTTGCTCATCATTCTGCATTTCAAGCAAAAGGTATCCGCTAGGCAAGAAAGTGTTCAGACAAGTTCATTTGCCTGATATTTAAAAGAAAAAAAGGGACCAGTTAGATAGGGAAAAAGGTAGGATCAGAGGTGGAGGTGGGAGGAGTAAGGAGGTGTAAAAGTGTAAATAAGGAATAAGTAATATGCTGGGGCTAGGTGCAGACAGAAGTGACTAGTGAGCAGGCATGTGAAACAAGGGTAGAACTGAAAAAAAAATACAGGCAGTGAAGCTCTGGAAAGGAAAGGGTGAAAGTGGGAGATGTTAGTGAGGAGCAAGAATGGCACTCTAAACTTTGGTTTATAATGTGGATCAGGAGGTCAATGGGTTGCAATGGTAACTTGGTGCTGGGAAAGAGGTAGAAAAATTGCATAGATGAATGGGGAAAAACAACAAAATAAATGTGGTGGAAAATACATATAAATGGAGGAAATAGGTGGTACATCACAGGTGGAAAAGTCAGAAGTGATGAGGAGTCTAGATCAGCAAAATGAAATATTACAGGGGTTGCTAATAGGAAGGTATGGATAATGTGTAAAAGGTGGAGCAGAAAGTGCCTTGAGACACTAGGGTTGATTCACTAAAGGCAAATAGGCTGTTCACTTTGCCAGGGAAGTTTCACTTTGCAAGTGTAACAGACTTACCTGTCCTTGCTCTGGGATCAGCATCATGCTGGTCCTCTACCCGGCTGTCAGGGTAAAGGTGGGGTTTTGAAATGCTCAGTGTCTGGGAAATGTTGTGGACACCAAGCATTTCCCTCCATACGGACAAACCGATCTCTTTCCTGAAAGCCTTGCAGACAACTGCACACTTGAGAACAAGTCTCAAGTGTGCAGTTGTCTGCGAGGCTTTCAGGAAAGAGTAGCTCAATCTTCTTTGTAGCAAATAGAGCAGTATAGCAAGCAGGATTTGTAGTCAAGGGAAGTTCCCTTGACTACAAATCCTGCTTGCTATACTGCTCTATTTGCTACAGGGAAGTTCTCTTGACTACAAATCCTGCTTGCTATACTGCTCTATTTGCTACAGGGAAGTTCCCTTGACTACAAATCCTGCTTGATACTGATCTATTTGCTACAAAGAAGATTGAGCTACTGCTACACTGACTGGGGAGTAAACCTCTGACAAAGCTGTTGCTACTGCTCACTAAGTGAATCACTCCACTGGACCTCTAACACAATTCTGCTTAACCCTCACCATACTCCTTGCAGATGGTGATCTGGCTGGGATTTGAACCCAGGAACCCACATTACTGCAAGGCAGAAGCACTAACCACTACACTACTGGGCAGTGGCGTAACTAGTGACCTCAGGGCCCCATGCAAGAATCCCATGAAGGGGCCCCCCCCAAGAAGACACAAATTAGATTATTTTTTTTTAAACAAAATTAGACAAGGAAAGAAAAAAAAAACACTGTCCTCTTTCATCTCCCCCTTCATGTCCCCAGCGACCCCATGTCACCTTCGTTGATACTTCCAGCTCCCTGTCTCGGTCTCCCCCTTCGTGTACGCAGCACTCGGCGGCAGTTCTGTGTGATGAGGGGGCGGGGATTACACCGCTCCCTCTCATTGGCTGCTGCCCGGCTGGATGATGCTTCACGCTGCGCCCGGAACAAGATGAGGGGAGCAGCGTGAAGCATGTAGGGCCCAGGACGGGAGGAAGAGGTCCCGGGACTGGTAATCAGCGGTCACCAGTGGCCCCTTCCTCCTGTCCTGGGCCCCCTCCAAGTGGCCAAACTCCAGGGCCCGGTCGCGGCCACAGCAGGATCCCGATCTGTACCAGCTGTCAAACAGTGACAGCAAGTGCGGTAATTACTGCTCTGCTATCACTGTCAGATAGACTGTCTGTAAAAGCTTAAAAGGAGAACTATGGGGTTAGGGCTTTTCCCCATAGTTCTCCTTAGGGTAACGGGAGGACACAAACTAGCGTCCTCCCATCCCCCTAAGCTCAGTAATTAATGGATGCCTCAGTACTGAGGCATAATGAACGGTAACTGTGGTTACTGGCATTACAGTTCCCCAAATAGCTGCTCACGTACATGTTCCCATTTACATATCATAAGCAAAAAAAATGTAAAATGCTTCTTTAAGTATATTGTTTTTACCTGGGTCAGGAATGTTTGGCTTCTTAAGGGTTAACATTTCTACATGCTTTAACTTCTTTGTAATGCTAGGAGGGGGTGTGAGGGGTTAACAATTAAATGCCTGGATTGTCCACTGTATATTAATAAGGGTAATGAGAAACACATCCTCAAGTTTCAATCCGAAGCCTTTCGTCAAGGACAGTTCACTGTGAAGGTGCTCAGAAAAAACTAGAATTGGCCATGATGCAACAGAACATCTACCAGGTAAGAATTTTTTTAAAGTTATTTTTTAGTATGCTGTGTGAACAGGAACACAAAACAAACATATAGAATGATTTTTTTTTAATTTGATGGCAATGTGGAAATACACTTTAAGGTAAGTTTTTGTTTTTCAGGGAAGAGTCTGCGGTTCGTAAGTGTCAATGTTTTAATAGAATGTTCCTTATTTTTCTATCAATTTAATCCCATGTGATGGGATTTGATAGTCTTTTTAAAAATAAGATCATAATTTTAGACTTTAACATTTTGGCACTACTTCTTACTCCATCCAGAGCATCCTGTGCGGACACTAACTCTGTCTTACCAGAGCCATTGAGCTCCAACAACCAGATGCAGTAAAAAAGATATAAGGCTGTAACACCCAATGCCCAGTGCCTTGTATCCAGATCATTTGAGTTATTATTACTGTATGTGACTTCCTGTCCCAGTAACAACCATTTGCTCTCAGAGGAACAGGAAGTGAGGTGAAATATCCTCAAAGAAACCATGGACACCAATAAAAAAAAAAAATTTTTTTTTTTTACAAATCTATACAAAACTAAAAAAAAGGGTTGGACTGAGAGAAATATACATGCTTCCATTGCTTGCAAGTTTGAATACTCTCAGGCTGCTGATCAGGACCAAATCTAACTTGACTGGGACAGCCCTAATTTGTATAAGCTTTTGCCATGTTCTACCCTCTAGTGCTATTTCTATTTCATTTTCCTGAAGATAAATCTTATCTGTACCATTATCATTCTATGTGAACTTGCTCACTAGATAGGGCATAACCATCCTGTACATTAACTATAAAAAAAGCAACCCATTCCAGAGAGTTTAGAAAGTGGGTCATTGCAAGACAGAGAAGCAAGGTAAACCTAGGCTTAAAAGTTGACAAAGTTGAGAGAGGCAATCCAGGTCTCTTGTGCATAATGAAAAAACAAAACAAATTTTCAGTGAAAATCTACAAACTAGGTCATACTGTGGCTGAGCAGCAAGTCAGTTTTCTAGTGTAATATTCAGCACAGTTCTGATCAATAGCCAGCCGTGTTGGTAAAAATAAAAGTCTTTATTCTTCTCACAATGCTCTAACAGAAATAGCTTGTCCTCAGCAAACTAAACACATGAACAAAACTTCTCTTCAATATAACAGAAAGGTCAGCTCACCATCTGTATACATATGCCCTGTCTCAGGGTTAGGCTGGGCACACACCATACAACCATCGCAAGACTTTTGTCTTGCGATGGTTGTAAGGTACTTAAAAAACGTACGATCTGCCTATCTTGCATAGGCAGATCGTACTTGCGTACTTGCGATGATCGCAAGCGGGCTTCCGATGACCGCAATGCCGAACGGGCAGTGTGCGCTTGCGCACACCGGCCCGTACGGCTGTTATCGTACGGACATGTCACAAACCCGCCGAGCATCATACAAACATGTCCGTGAGTTTAAAGTCGTGCAACCTTACAGTAGTAGAGGTCGCACGGCTTCCACACACCTTACAATAATCGTACGATCGCTGGATTTCCCGTGATTATCGTACGATTATCGTAAGGTGTGTGGGGACCTTTAGCATGCCAGTCTGCTTTCAGAGGGTTCAGACACTGACACCCAGCAATGTCTCAGAAGCAGACAATCCACAGCTCCACACACAGCCATGTCCTGCTCCAAACACACCTCACAGACACTGCAGGGTGGCTTCCTGTGCTCTTTGAACACACCCAGCAGGTGGGTTAACCCTTGCCAGGCCCAAATGTCTCTAGTCAGAGTTGGAGGCTCTTTCCCACCCAATATCTCTCTGAGCCTCCGGATTCCAGGTACCCTTTCAGGACTACCAATCCTGGGAAAACTATATAGCAGTTTCCCTTCTAAAAATCACCCCCGAAACCCCTCACCCTGCATTGGTGAGAACTTCTGACAAAACCCTTTGTTTCTTTTCAACCCCTTGAAGGGACCATGACCTTAATAGTTAGGGAAATATATCATCCATCCAGGAAGCATTCCTGGCGCCCTGTACACTAGGTAGGAAAGCCTTAAAAAAAAGATATTGCTATTGGGTCTCCCTCTTAAACCAAACATGGGTTTATAGTCTATGATTTTACACCAATGACACACTGTACCTCCTCACCTTCTGAATTCAAATAGTTTTTGCTTGCCCAGGATTTCCTGACTTCTCAGCTGGAGGTTACACATGAATATCCATTAGACACCCCAGAAGGGGGTGAATCATGTGGAAACCCAGGACATCTTTGGATGCTCATGCTGCAGATGTTTCTGTAAGTGAAATTCTGACTGTTATATAGTCTAATAACCAGTCTGTGTTCCTGTGACTTCTAGGAAAGTGAAACTGTTGTCACTGTAACAGTTAGGATAATATAATCCGAATTCCAAAAAAGTTGGCACACTGTGTTAAATCTACATAAAAACAAAATGCAATGATTTGCAAATCTCATAAACCCATATTTTATTCACAATAAAACATATAAAGCATATCAAATGTTTAAACTGAGAAAATGCACAATTTTAAGAAAAAAAAAGGGTACTTTTGAAATTGATGGCATCAACATGTCTCAAAAAAGTTGCGACAGAGCCCTGTTTACCATGGTGTAGCATCCGCCTCTTCTTTTAAAAACACTCTGTAAATATCTAAGAACTAGTGATGGGCCGAACAGGCCCGAGTTCGTTTTTTTATTTCGAACATTCGAATGTCCGAAAAGTTTGAATTCGAACTCGAACTCAATGCAAGTCAATGGGGGTAGAACTTTCAGAAACGATTGTCCCCTTTAAGACAGCTTATATGCAAGTTATTGGCCTAAAAAAAGGCATGGGGGTCTGGGTACTGCACTAGGGGACAGGATTCAATGAACCCCCCCGGGGCCCGGGATGCATAATCTGTGGCTAGGATGCAGCGGCCACTGGTAAGCTATTCAGTATCCTACTCCTGAAGTAAAATTGATGGCAGACACTGAACAATGCATGTGTTAACAACTGGAGAGCCCTTTGAAAGCCGGCCCTGCTGGATATTTTGAAGCTTTTCTTTATATATGGTATATTTTAGCTTGCTAACATGTGTCTGGAAACTTTGTTTAGACAGCCCCTAAGATTGATGCTTATTGTTTATCCAGTTTACTGCATGGGGTGCTTTTTGTTAAACATTTTTTTTTCAGTCTGCAACGTCACCGACAGCTGTCAGAATACCCAAATGCAGCTGATTGTCTGTATGCACCATTCATCCGATCATTTTCCAACATGTTCCTGCAGCAAAAGTCAAACTAATGATCAAACTTCTGTCGTGGGTATAGGGTCACCAACGGGCAAAATTTGCTCTCTGTATACCAAGCTTTTATTTGTAAAGTCCAAATAAACTTTTAGTGTAAATCAACTAACTACATCCCTGGTACATTAAACCAAAAGGTGTGCAAAATCTTGCAGATTGTTTTCTTTAGAGAGCAGCCACAGTCTGAGTAAAAAAGTCTGTCCCCTGCCAGCAAGCTATAGAGAAAGACCCTTGCTCTCTGTGTGGAAGCAGTGGTTTATGACACCCCTCCCCCCTGCTGAGTGAGAGCTAAAGCTTTCCAATCATCAGGGAGCATAAGTAACCAAAAATGCCTCCTCTAAGCAATTTGGAAAATGTATAGGCATTCTGATGAATAGTGTGAGATATTGGTGTTGATTTACTAAAGATAATAGGCTGTTCACTTTGCAGCCAAATTTTCACTTTGCAAGGGAATTTTTGAAGCTCTGCTAACCTCCATCATCCAATCATGTGTTAGCAAAAACACTGATTTGTTTATTTTCCCTGCATGTGATTGGGTATTCTTTGCAAAGGGAATTTCCACCACATTGGCTAATCTAATATTCCCTTGCAAAGTAAAACATATCTTTCAAAGAGAGCAGTCTATTTGCCTTTACTAAACCAACCCCATAGACATAATCATTTCTTTCCCAGATTGGAAAAAGTGTGTCTACCATGTAAAGATTGTCCAATCAGTGCACTAGATGAAACAACAAAAGTGTATTCTGAGGGAATGTCCATTTACTGGACGCTGTCAACCAGAGGCTGCGGCCAGCAGAAAAGCTGTTCTCAGTCAGAGAGGATGCTAAAGATGATGGGATGATCAATAATATAACTGCAAATGCACAATTGGCAGCAGAATAACACACACCAAGGTGGAATGGATAAATTATGTTAAGAATCTATCTCTGACAAAGTTACCTGTTCTGCCAAGTATGACTTGTGAAATAACTTCACTTATTCCTTGTACCTAATGTGCTGGCTTTTCTTAATGTAGTCTAATCAAAGGGCAACATATACAGGAGCCATGTTGTTCAATTTCTCATATTTGAGACTCTAGTATGATTTTATGGGTGTTTCAAAGAAAAATCTATAGCTTGTAATCATTAATATAAGAAATTGGACCTTTTTTCCTTTATATATGAAAAATGCATACCTCCCTAATATTTAATTGTAAAAACAAGGACTTGTAAAGCTGCACTACCAATCTGACTATATGTGAACAGAGCGCTTCCAATTTTTGTAAGCACCCTTTGGGGATATGAAAATTGGGGCTGTTTGCAAAAGTGCATTTGAGGGAAACTCAAATCATATTTTGCACCCAGGACTCGTGCATATATTTCTCTGGATAGATTATTTATGAAATGTTCACTGACTGCCATGAACTAAAGAACATCTAAGAGGTTAATTAGAATCTGTGAAGACGTAAAGGTGAATGTAGCATGATTCCGAGTGTTCTTGCTAAACCCTGCAGAAATAAGCCAACAAGACCTCCATTTATTAACAGAACTAGAGCAGTGGAGGGATTTTAGCTTAAGGCATAAAAGTAAACATACAAAGAGCATTCCATTAAAAAAGAAACAAGCTTTATAGACTTTACCAAAACTGGTGAAATTGCATTGCTTTTTTCCCCTACAGCTTTATATAGAGGGGTCTAAAACATCATGTACAATAAACCAAGTGTTCATGGCTGTGACAATTGGTTTAGATTTTTGTTATGTCTTTCTATTCTTTTTATTACTATTTGACCTTTAACAAATACAGTTTTGTACTTTAATAAATAGTCTACTGGGTTAGCAGACATATTTTATGCTCCATACTTTTGAAAAGCTAACACTATTCTTTATGTATTAAACAAAGAAAATATGCTTTCTCTCTGTGATACTGACTTTTCAATATAATAAAAAAATAAAAAATACTGACAGCTGAATAAATGAGACAAGGGAGATACCCCCTCCCCTTGCCTAGCAGATATACAGTAGACCCTTATTAGAAAGACCAGCATGTCATGATCAAACATCCTCAAAAGAAGTTTCAAATGTAATGCACTTAAACTAAATGTAAATTAAATCACTAAAATCTAATATAATTTTTAACATGTTAATGTGGGTTCAAATGACATTTTAATCTTTTACAGATTTCATTAGAATATTATCTGGTAATCCTTCCATAAAAGTCACTGTTCAAGATCTTCCTGTTAGGAGGTGAGAATGCTCTGTCCCTGTTTCCCAATTGCTCTCCTGTTACATAAGCTTTCAGTAGGGAATGCATGCAGTCATGCCCACATTTATTTCTGAGGCATGTTCCACCGTTATCACCATCAGGATGTGCAACCTGTGCAATGACATCCAGCTGCCCCTGGAGTATGTGCAAATACACAGGAAGAAGCATAACAGGAAGAAAATAGTGAACACAGTATTTTCTAAAAGAAAAAATAAATGCAATTGTTTATGATAGACAGTGAGGGGAATTTATCAAAACTGGAGCAGACAGAATATGGAGCAGTTGCCCATGGCTACCAATCAGCATCCACCTTTCATTTTCAAACCTTAACTGAACAAACTGAGGAGAAATGCTGATTGGTTGCCATAGGCAATTGCTCCAGATTCTTTTGCTCCAGTTTTGATAAATTGCCGCCAATTACGTCTGCAAACCTGATGTTATCCAGTTAGGATTTACATGTGTCTCCTAAATTAGGGAATTAGGAGACACGGCTATTGTAACTGCAACAAATATTTCAGCCTATGTTGTTTCTATTTACAATTCATCAACTTTAAATTGCATGTTTCCTATGGCAACTATGAGAAATGGTGAAAGGTGAAAACGCTGAGGTGAATGCATCTTCATGATCATCCTCACATGATATAAGCAGCAATTAATATGAACTGTCAGCTCAAATTAAATTGCTCCTCCAAATCATCCTTCCATGAACTGTTTGCTGACTTTCTAGGGCCGTTCTTAAATTTGATCTGGTGCTGTTGATGGATTTCTTTGCTGATAGGTTTGATCTGCTGCCAAGCTTCATCTGATGCTATCTCTACCTCTTTGCTTCCCTGTGAGCTGCTTCCCATGTTAGATTGGCGCTAACAGCATGATCTATGGGTTACAGTAAAACAGTTTCATTGTCTGATTAAATATTTGTACATTAGATTTATTTTGCAGTGTGGCATATAGTTGGAGCTACTCCGGCATAAGGAAAATTGTTTGCATGACAGTATCAACATTGTATTGGGTGTCCTTTGTTACCTATGGCAACAGCACAATCCAGAGCAGCAACCTACATGTGAGGATGATTAAAAATACAACACTTGCCGCTGACTGAGGTTTTTATGGGTACAAACAACGCAATAGGCATCTTTGCTTGTAAGGTGATACGTGCATTTCACCTTACAAGCAAAACAGAAACATAAATTAGCAGCATAAAGCAGGCTCAGTGCAGAGTCTGCTTCATGCCACTAATTCACGTTCCTGTTTTGCTTACTTCTTTTATAAACCTTATCTTGCTAACACTGCTTTATGAACTGCAATTACTATGATCTACCCCAACAACTGTGACTACATGTATATAACTGTTTTGTGCTCATTCAGTTACCAACATTAACAGCATTATTAAATACCTCAATTCTTCTGTTTTGTTTGTTTCCTTTTTATCAACTTTATCCAGCTGACAATGTCTGAATTGCAATTATTTTAAACTGCCGTAACAACTGTGCCTATGCCAGTTAATTGGTTTGCACCAAAACCAATAGTCATAACACAATCAGTTACAAGGTGGAAACATGTGATTAATGTATATAAATACCACAACTGCTGCTACAGTTTGAATCATATGCATGATTTCTGAGTTCAGCTAAACAATTTTTTTACATTTAAGACTGTGTGCGTGTGTGTGTGTATATA
>NW_017306729.1:98976-107557 GCF_000935625.1 Nanorana parkeri
CTTACTGAAATTTGATTTTTTTAATTGCTTTAAATATATTTGTGTTTCTTTCTTGTGTTATTATTGTGTATATGTTTTTGAGTTGTCATTTTGGTTTTCTTTTTTCTGTGTTATTTTTTTTTTTTTAAATTTACATTATCATTTATTTTATATTAATTTTAAGGAAGGTTTTGTATGATTATTTGTTCACCCCTTAGGTTTTCCCCTTTTGTCTTGGTATACACAAGTGAATTAGCATTGTTTTAAAGGTAGTTCAGTAACCCCGAGTGATTTTAAAAGAAAACTATGGGGTAAGTGTTTTTCACGGGAGGACATATAAGCTCAGCAATAGCCCGTGATATGCTGAGAGCGCCGCAGACGTGACGGATCCCGACAATACTGTCTGGATCCACCCAGCTACGTGAGTGACAGCTGGCTCTGCCTATCCAGAGGCAAAGCCAGCTGTGCCTGCCCCCTCACCTTATAGTTCTTCTTTAAAGTAGAACTGATGCCAAAACTTTTTTTAACTTTTGGATAGAGTAAGGAAGGTTTATAACCCCTGTCAGCTTTTTTGCTATCTTTGTCCCACTGGTGAGATTTGGTCCCACTGGGGAGATTTCCTGTCTGATAGCTGCAAAGGGAAGTGAGAGCAAATCCCTCGCAAAATTATGGAAATCCCTGGTGGTCAGACGGGGTGACAGATTAAGGGGTCTATTCACGAAGCTGCCGAAGCTTCTGCCGATCCTTCAGCTAGCTTCGGCCCCAGGACCCCTTCGGTTCAGTAGAACCGAAGGGGTGCTGTACGGGCTTTTCACTATAGCCCGTACAGCTCCCGAACGTGGCCAAGTGGCTCAGTCGAGCCGAACGTATATGCATTGGCTCGGCTGAGCCCGTGCTGAAAGCTGAAGCTGGCTGAGCGGCCGGCCGGCTTCTGACAGCTGTAATAGCCAATAGTAAACTAGCATTGTACCCGCCCTCTGCTGCAGTTCTCCATCAGGTCCATCAGAAGAGGGCGGGTACAATGCTAGTTTACTATTGGCTATTGCAAATTGAAATAGCCAATAGTAATGTAGCAATGTATTTCAATGGGAATTTTTTTTATTTTTCTATTCTGACCGCTCCGTGTCAGAATAAAGAAAAATAAGAAACAGCAGTGTTTCTCTTCTGGGCGGCCGGGAGCTGGAGGCTCCCAGAGCGCCCGGGAGAGTTTTTTTTTCCTTTTGTTTTTGACGGCAGCAGAGCCGCCGGACAATAGGAAACTATTGGGCGGAGCTAGCTGTCACTGCTAGCTCCGCACAATCGTTTTCTATTTACTTTTAAAAAAAAAAAAACTATTTTTCTGTTCTGCTCGGTCCCTCTGTGGGACTGAGCAGAACAGCACTATTGGAGGGTTTCACATCTATTCCTGTTCTGGTGACAATCCAAAATTTGGGATTTTCTTTCACTTTTAAATGTATAAGTCATCAGGACCATCAGAGAGAATTAATCTACTTAATGGGTCTCAAACAGCAATAAAAGCATGCCAGGTGTTCTAATCCGTCTCCATTCTATCCAAAACTAAAACAAAAAGGTTTTGGCTTCAGTTGCATTATAAGTTAAGTTTGACTACCAACAGCTATAGAGAACTACAATTCCCAGCAATACCATTATACAGCAATGCAAAACAGCATCAGATATAGAGGACTACAAATCCCAGCAATACATATTACAGCAATGCAGAATAATATGAAGCTGCATACTCTGTTGCTCTGGGTTCTCCGCCCGATGTCTCCAGGGTCTCAAGTGGGCTGTGTGGGCTCTCACCAGGGGTCCAGAGAGTTTCAAGGGTGTGTGTGTGTGCAGTAGAGGTGGCTCTCTAATTAGGCTCTCAGGTGGCCAATGCGGACTGTCAGGTGGTCAGTGCGGGCTCTCTGCTGGTCAGTGTGGGATCTGTGGTGGCCAGTGGGGGCTCCCTAATAATTAGTGGTGGCTCTGTGGTAGCTCCCAGGTGGGTAAGGGGGGCTCCACTGTGGCCAGTGGGGGATCCCTGGTGGCCAGTGGGGGATCCCTGGTGGTTAGTGGGGGATCCCTGGTGTAGGGTGACCATTCATCTAGAGCTGCAGCTAACAATTATTTTCAAAATCGATTAGTTAGCCAATTATTAAGTTCAATTAACCGGTTAATCGGGATAAAAACAAATGGCTCCAGTGATGGACTTCTAGTTTGTATTGAGATTGTAGTCCATCACAGGAGCAAGCTTGGAGCGGTGGAAATAAGAAAAAAAGTGTGGCGTGCAATATAGTGAAATGGAAAGTGTAAAATTATACAGCAATCAATGCAAAATGGCACCGGCTATAGAGGACTACAAATCCCAGCAATAGTACATTATACAGCGCTATGCGGAATTCCACCAGCTATAATGTACTATTGCTGGAATTTGTGGTCCTCTATAGCTTTTGGTATTCTGCATTGCGCTGTATAGGGCACTACAAATCCCAGCAATAGTACATTATACAGCACAATGCAGAATACCACCGCATTCCGCATTGCGCTGTATAATGTACTATTGCTGGGATTTGTTGTACTCCTCTATAGCTGGTGGTATTCTGCATTGCGCTGTATAATGTAAATCCCTGGAACCACCGACAAGTGCAGCCTCCCATCTCCCACGCTGTTAGAAGCTGCATACAGAGCATGCTGGTTACTACTTAAACCAGCTAGCACTGTGTGCAGCTTCTTAAGGATACGCTATTATCATTGCGAGGAAGCCGGCTGCGCATTTTGCATCGCTCCCGCTACGCTAATAGCGTATCTTCTCAGAAACTGCATACAGCGCGCGCCAGTTTAAGTAGTAACCCGCACACGCTGTATGCAGCTTCTAACAGTGTGGGAGACGGGAGGCTGCACTTTTAATCCGGGCTGCCTGGACCAGGTAGACGCGGCCTGGGCATGTTAGAGGGCCGCCTGCTGGGGCCTCCCGAGCCCCACCTAGAGGAGTAGCGGCTGCACCGATCACAGAGCCGCATCGGATGCGGCGGGCGGCCTGGTGCAGGTGGCAGCGGGGGTCAAGGGGCCGTTCGTGGTGGCATCAGAGAGGCCCGGGGGCAATTGCCACCATGCCCCCTGGCCCAGTCTGCCCCTGCCAGAAACACATATAATATGTAGACATATCCCTGTATATGTAGCTGTATATATGCACACATGCATTTGCACATGCGTCCTTCACAAGCATGTCACATGTCTTTGCAACATGACCTATGTATACTTGGTCTGTGTATAATAAAACTTTGCTTGAGCACAAACACCTCACCTGAGTACTGGGTGGGATTTCTTGGGACTATTCCCAAGAAATCCCAGGGACAGACCAAGGGACTGTGAGGGTTCCAGCTGTAATGTATTAATGGACTGGTGGGGTTCCTCGTCGTCATTCAGGAAACAGAGGCATAGGCCTCCTGCCTCTTGCTCTGGTCGGAGTAGTCTTTGGTCTTCACCCTCCATAGACAGGGCAACTGCCTGTAGAGCTCTATAAACTGGGGCAGGAAGTCCGGATTGGTGAATCACTCATTCTGAGTGGCTCCCAGTTAGCAACCTGACAAAGACAAGGTGGTATGAGTCACATCAATTTCACAGTTTATGCCTTTAATGTTTCAGATGCATACGGTATGTTAACATCCACATAGGAAGAGCAACATCGTGGCCAGGAAAGGCCTGCGTCCGGAGTACTGCAACATTAACACAAAACTTGGACATTTGGCACAGGTATATTGACAAGGGGACATGCCATGGCCATATACAGAGTTGATAAGTTGGTTCACACATGCGAGATGAATCAAGCATATGCATTTTAGGTATGTGTAAACACGTGCATACATTTTCTGGACACATTCCAATGCTTATCCATTTGCAAATGGCTCTGGTTTTGGCAGGCTCTTGGATTGGCCCTTAACATTGCTTAGGACTCAGAATGCCACCACCTTCAGCCTACCAAGACCAAGTATTTAGACACAAGGCACTGGTATCAGACCTATTAGGACTGTGTGAGGTGCATTTTCCAAGCCGCACGCATAATCTGGGACTCAGGATATACATGGGCATAGGCTGCTAATTGAGTCATGTACATGTGCACACATATACATCATCACAGCACCTACAACATGAACATGTCCAAAGGTGTGTGGGCCCCTTAACAGATGATTTGAGTTGGACATGCTTGTCACGTCATTTGTTCAGGTGAAATCATACGTACCTGATGAGTGTGAGATCGCATTATACAGACCAATTTTAGGATGGTGTCGTATGGACAGGCCCGGACTGGGACTAACAATAGGCCTGGGAATTTGAGACTGAGCAGCCCAATCACATGACCCCAGCAGGCCCCACCTCATCAAAGCCAGAGGCGGAGCCAAACAAAAGCGCAATCGAGGTTGCAATTTAGTTACAGTGCTGTGCAACACCCACCTAGCACTAATTGTATGTGGCTCAACCTAATTGTTTTCACTGCCCAATATCCAGTCCGGCCTTGTGGGAGCCCCTCATAATGGGCACAGTGGGTGTGCAGCAGGGGCGGACTGGGCCGGTGGGCAGGGTGGCAATTGCCCCCCGGGCCTCTCTGATTCCTTTAAAAGCGGCCCTCGCCGCAGTGATCACTTATTTAATGTCTCCCCTCTCGGCCGTTCTGCTGCTGCAGCGGCCGAAGAGAAGAAGCTGCTTGGCTGGCTTTGACAGTGCCTTTTTCAGTAATCTGGCTCCTCGGCAGTTACAGAAGCTTTCTCAGCCCAGTGGCCAGGGCTGCAGAGTACCGACAGGACGTTACAGGCAGTGCTCTTACACCTGGAGGGCCCCATCAAATCAGCAGCAAGGGGGGGCGGGCCTGAAGGCAGCACGAGCTGCCTGTAGTGAAGGACGATGGTTCCACAATGTTTAATGCTGCTGGATGGACTTGTAAGTAACATTTAAATAAAGTTTCGGGTTTTAAACGGTCTACACTATGGTATGTCTATTTACACACGGTGATTTAGAGGAGTCGGCTCGGGCTGCAACATCTTGGCTTTGGGCATCCCTCACATATTTAAAGGTATCAGCCTGTAAGACCTGTCATTTTGGTCGTAAATTGAGGCGAGCCTCCCCCCACAGCCTGGTGTATGTCTGCACGAAATACCGCACTGGTTTAACTGTTTAAGCACATGCTTAACAGTATAGGAAAAAGGATGCAGGGGGTGCAGAGCTGAGCAGTGTAGAAGGGATGCAGAGGTGGGCAGTGTAGAAAAAGGGATGCAGAGGTGGGCAGGGTAGGAAGAGGGAAGCAGGGGGTACAGAGGTAAGCAGTTTAGGAAGAGGGATGCAGGGGGTGCAGAAGTGAACAGTTTAGGAATAGGGATGCAGGGGGTGCAGGAATGTATATGTGGGTGGGGCTTGTATGTCGGCGGAGCACAAGGGGGCCCCATGTTTTGTCAGTCCGCCCCTGCCTCCGCAGACCTCAGCTGCCATAGGCGGGAGAGGGAGACTGCAGACCTGCAATTGGTCAGCTACGCGGGACCTAAAGGCACCACGAGCCTGCTGGATGTGCAGGCAACCTCGCTGCTCTCTCCACCATCACCAGGAGTAGAAGAGATCAGTCTCACAGCACCTAAATCAGGAAATCAGAACTGTAAGTCCCTTTTCTTTCTGTATGGCATGCTGACCTCTGCATCACACCGCTAACCTCTGCACTGGGCATCACACCGCTGACCTCTGTAATGTGCGTCACGCCGCTGACCTCTGTGCTGTGCATTACACTGCTGACCTTTGCACTGTGTGTCACACCACTGACCTCTGCACTGTGTTATTACTGACCTTTGTGCCACAATGCTGACCTCTGTACTCTGTGTTATTACTGACCTTTGTACTCTGCATCACACCGCTGACATCTGCACTCTGTGTTACACTCCTGCCTTCTGCGCTATGCATCGCAATGCTGACCTCTGTACTGTGCCTTACACCACTGACCTCTGTACTGTGCGTTACACCTCTGACCACTGCACTGTGCATTACATCGCTGACTTCTGCACTGTGTTACAACACTGACCTCTGCACTCAGCATGACACTGCTGACCTCTGCATGACACTGCTGACTTCTGTACTCTGTTACAACACAGACCTCTGCACTCTGCGTTACACTGCTGACTTCTGCACTCTGCATTATAAACTCTTCACAGAAAAAGCAGAAGGGGAGCGGAGCAAGACTGGGCACGCATGCTGGGTGACAGAGTCCTAGCTAGTGTTATTACACATTATTTTTGACACCTACAAAGGCCTTCAAACTAGGGATGCACTGTTACCAGTATTGGTGAAAGTTCCCTGATACTAAAAATCGATATCGTGCTTTAATTTTTCAAATTGATTCGGCTGTGTTAGGTCCCATGCTTGCTGGTGACCTCACGGCAGCCTTCTGGGGAACCACATGGTGCCTGCTTACAGCTCTAACGCCATCCACACATCTCCCCTTGCTGAGACCCTCCCCAACCCTTCTGAGACTGTCCACACCCCTCCTGAGACCCTCGGACCAAGACATCAGGCTGACACCCCGAAGCAGAGCAGCAGCAAAGAATATGTAGAAAATTCATATACTATTATTCTGCATTGCTGTATAATGTTGGACTTGGACTTGTAGTTCTCTATAGCTGAAGGTATTATACTACATTGCGGTATAATATATTGCTGGGATTTGTAACTCTCTATAGCAGGTGCCATTCTGCATTGCTGTATGATGTATTGCTGGGATTTGTAGTGCTCTAAAGCTGATGGTATTATTCTGCATTGCTGTATGATGTATTGCTGGGAATTGTAGTCCTCTATAGCTGGTAGTATTATTCTACATTGCTATATAATGTGCTTAGATTTGTAGTCCCTCTACAGCTTGGAGTCAGTGGCAGAACTACCAGGGTCGCAGCTGTCATGTGCGAACAGCACTGAAGAGGCATCCCTCCACTACTGTTGTGCTATAATTTTCCTCAATCCAGAAATGCATCTACCGCGTCACTTCCTGGTGCGCATGTGCATTAAGAAAGGTGGGTCATGAAAACGGCTGATTCGGATGACGCAGCCCCACCGTAAGTGACGCAGTCGAGAAAATGTATGAGGTTGAGAAAAACTATAGACACTGACTTTGACACTGTCTGCCTCCTTACACTATCCTCCCAACAGTTCACAGCCCAGAAGTGGCCTACAGTGGGCAAGAGTGCCTAAGTACTGGACATGCAGCGGATTTAGGCCAGAACCATGTAGGGAGCCCAGCAGGAGGAGAGTGTCATCCCCCAGCCAGTCGCCCCTTTCATGGACTTCCTAGTGAGTCCTCACATCACCCAAGCATTCACACTACCATTACATGGATGGTAAAAGTGGCAGGTGGGGGCGGAGGGATAGGCAGAGCGGGAGGGGGGCTAGGTCGCTGCACCATGGGCCTCTGGGTTGTACTTGCCCCCTGGGCTAAAAGTTGCCAGACAGCCCCTGGTGTGCAGACCCGGGAACTAAGCACAGGGATGGTGGGAGCCCCTCATAATGGGCACAGCAGGAGTATAGACCCGGGAACTCAGCACAGGGATGGTGGGAATCCCTAATAATGGGCACAGCGGGGGTACAAACCCGGGGACTCAGCTCAGGGATGGTGGGAGCTCCTCATAATGGGCACAGCGGGTGTACAGGCCCAGGAACTCAGCTCAGGGATGGTGGGAGCTCCTCATAATGGGCACAGCGGGTGTACAGGCCCAGGAACTCAGCTCAGGGATGGTGGGAGCTCCTCATAATGGGCACAGCGGGTGTACAGGCCCAGGAACTCAGCTCAGGGATGGTGGGAATCCCTCATAATGGGCACAGCAGGTGTACAGGAACTCAGCACAGGGATGGTGGGAACTACTCATAATGAACCCAGCAGGTGTACAGATCCGGGAACTCAGTACAGGGATGGTGGGAGAGCGCCTCATAATGGGCACAGCAGGTGTACAGACCTGGGGAACTCAGCAGCACACCAGGGCTATGCGGACTCACTGGGGCGGCATGCGGGTCTCGCCGTGGTGGTTAGTGGGGGCATCCCTGGTAAATAGTGAGGGCTCACTGTGTAGGGTGACCATTTGTCCCCGATTTCCGGAGACAGTCCCCGGATTGGGGAGACCATCCCCGGACAAATTATGTACCCGAAAATGTCGCCGGGAACATAAAATATATATATATTTTTTAATACTCCCCTGATCCCGGGATCCACCGACAAGTGCAGACTCCCGTCTCCCACGCTGTCAGAATATGACTGTGGTGTGCAATATAGGACATTATACAGCGGCGCAATGCAGAATACCACCAGCTTCAGAGGAATACAACAAATCGCAGCAATAGTACATTATACTATATTGTACTATTGCTAGATTGGGTGCAGAGGACGGGTATGATGGTTGAATGGGGTCCCCAGCCATCGTCTCCGTCCCCCGGCTGACACCTGACCGCACCGGCCCGACTAGATGTAAGAAGCGCTGGGATTGGAGGAGAGCCGGGGGCTGGACCGCAGCGTGTGTGGCGGGCGTGGCGTGCGCGGCTCGTGTGTGGAGTGGCGAACAGGCAATTTAATAGATAGCCAACTTTGACAACGTTTTCCATC
>NW_017306729.1:107736-124851 GCF_000935625.1 Nanorana parkeri
ACAACGTTTTCCATCGTCAATTTAATTCAACTGAATTGAATAGTTGTTGCAGCTCTAGTGCGTTCCAGAGCAGTAGCTGCTGGGACACACCACGATCGCTGTGAAACTTGCCCCCGCGTTTTGGGGCGGGAGGGGGCGTGGTGGTGCATTGTATTCAATGGTACCGCTTCCCCGCCCACAGTGCGATCGAACGCGTGGCAAAACTTTGCCATCATTCCGTTCCACTGCAAACGAAAAAAATAGAGCTTGCCCTATTTTTTGCGTTTGCAGTTAAATGGAGCGCTGGCAACGCTTTGCCACGCGTTCGATCGCACTGCGGCCGGGGAAGCGGCGCCATTGAATACAATGCACCACCATGCCCCCTCCCGCCCTAAATGCGGGGGCGTTTCACAGCGATCGCGGTGCGTTCCAGCAGCCACCACTCTGGAACGCACACGCTTTCTGTGTGAACAAGCCCTAAAGAGATCAGTCATTAAACATTAAAAAAATCCTTTCCTAAAAAAAAAATGTCACCTTACCTTAGTTGGTCAGTGGGGCTCCCTGGACCCTGGTTGTGGGGGCTCTGCTGTGGCCGCAACTGCCACTCCACCTGCATCAGATGCGACTCTCTAATTGGCGGCAGGCCAGCCAGCGGTCCAGCCACCTGCACTCCAATCAGGAGGAAGGGATAGCACCGGGGCGTACTGACCATTCGTCCGCGGCCGTCACCACTCCTCACGGCCAGTCTGCCTGCATCAGATGCGGCTAACTAATCGGGCCGCCGCTCGCTCCTCATACCCCCTTCCTTCTGATTGGAATGCAGGCGGCCGGACCGCTGGCTAGCCAGTTGGCTGGATCAGGGAGATCACTCTCTGACTCTCACTGCAAGGAGAACGCTATGCATCAGACATAGCGGGACGGCCGGGCTGAACACAATCAGGCTGACTGTGTTCGGCCCGTCCCACCGGGCAAGTGCCCGGTATGCCCTATGGCCAGTCTGGCCCTGTGTATGGACGATGCAATGATCGTAGGCTCGCATGTGTCCCGTCTTGACTAAACCCTTTCATAGAGGTCTCAGCACCACCTGGATCAGAACAAAGAGATGGAGAAGGCAACCACATCTGAACAGCCCAGAGAAAGATCTGGAAAGAAAGCCAGAGCCACTGCCATGTCACTGGAAGAGATGGTAGAGATGTTTAGGATCATGAAGAAGGAGGATTACAACTGCACACTGCAAAAGTATGACAAGCACAATGTCATGGACAAGAAACTGCTCATGTTCCAGTGCCAAGGACAGAGGGGATGATGATGATGAAGTCACTGACTCTACTTCGGTGCCTGATCGAAGAGAGGAGGAAAGTGAGGAGGAGGCACAACCCCAACGAGGCAGGATGTCCTCCAGGGGCAGCCATATGAGCAGCCAGGGCATTGCATCAGAAGGCAGAGCTGAACTGGTGCAGGGCGCTGTTGTCTCGCAGCACACTTCCAGAAACTCAGCTATGTGGGAGTTTTTCAGCACATGTGCAGCAGACCGCAGCATTGCTATTTGCAACCAGTGCCTCAAGCGGGGCAAAAACATAAACTTGCTTCAAGAGACATCTGACCATCTGCCATGCAGCCCATTGGCAATAGCACCATAGAAAGGGCCACACATACCCTCACTCCTCATTTGTCATCTCTTCCCCCACTATTCATCATGACATGTCAACAACCTCCACTGAGAGGGATGATGGTATAGCAATGGGTGTCACAGGACCTTCTGCCAAATCTGCCAGCAGCCCACCAGCTGTAGATTTTAGCAGTCAAATTTCACTGCCCCAGTTGCTGCAGCGGAAAAAAAATCATGTCCCACACATACACATGTTCAGCGTCTAAATGCCAACTTGGCCAATTTGATAGCTTTACAACTGCAGCTTTTCCATTTGGTGGACTCTGCCCCCTTCCATGAGATTGCAGAATATGCAATCAAATGCCAATTCTTTTCATGTAAGGCCATTCGAGCTCTGTACCAGCATGTGGAAGGCAATGTTTCTGCCTCATTGGACAAGGCAGTCAGCAGCAAGGTTCACATTACCGCTGATACGTGGTCTAGCAAGCATGTCAGGGGCCAGGGTAACTTTGCTTGAAGCCGGGAGGGATCCAGGATGGGGCTCCGTGCTGGAGCTTGTTCAGCCACCACGCCTCCAAAAACCTGATGATGTGAGATCTGTCTGTTTCTCCCCTCCTCCTCATCCTCCACGATGGCCTGTTCTGCAGAATTGTCCGGTGAGGCAGCAGCCCAGATATCAAGGATACCTTGCCACAAACTTGTGGCAGGGTTAATTTGTCATTCTTATTAACTTGCTGCACACATTCCTGGCAAGTTGTAGACTTGCAGAACACTTGCAGCACTTTTTGAATTTGTAGTAAATTTGCTTGGCAAGTCTATAGCAAGAGTCCTGCAGGTCTTAGCAAGAGCTCTGCAAATGTACAGCACTTTTGCAAAGCACGTTGATCTGGAGACTTGCAATGCAGACTTGCTGTAATTGTGCAACAAAATTGAGAAGTTTGGCAAGTCTAGCAATAGTTTAGCAAGTCATTTTCAAACCTGCAGCTCAATTGCTTGCTATCTGGGAGTTCACCGTAACCATTCAAGAGGCTACGCAAATGGTCAGGCATTGCCCATGCCATGCAGTGCTTGAGCTGGTTTGTCTAGGGGACAGGAGCCACACTGGGGCAGAGATTCTGTCAGCTCTGCAGGGGCAGGCCCAGAGGTGGTTAACACCACAGCAGCTTGAGCCAGGAATGGGTGTATGCGACAATGGCAGCAACCTTCTCCTTGCCATACACCTGGGAAAGTTCACGCATTTACCATGCTTGGCACACGTCCTCAATTTGGTGGTACAGCAGACCAGAAAAGTCTGCAGCCATATTAGGTGCTCATTCCCAGCCAGTGTTCATCTGGCTAAAATTCAACGGGAATTCAACCTGCCCACAAACTTAGTTCTGAAGAATGAGGTGTGACCTCTGAAACGCGTAAACCACCAATTATCAGGGAGGACGAACAGCCGGTGGATAAGCACCTCTCGTTCTGACCCTTACATGCCTGTTTTTACTCGACTTTTGTGAGTACCATTACACCAGTTTTTATCTGTTTATTAAAACGTTTTTACGCGATAGAGATGTTCTCTGTGTCTTGTCTTGCAGTGCTGAGGTTTTCCTAGAACCAAGTGAGAGCTGCCTCGTTGGCGTCCTGCATTACGATCATTGCAGACTGTCTCCTTTGTACCTACACCGCTGGCGCTGTGTTAAAGATTGTCTGCCCACAAACCGTCTGATTTGTGACAGGCCCACCAGGTGGAACTCAACTTTGGCAATGATGCAGCAGCTGCACAAGCAGCAGAGGGCCATCAACGAGTACCTGTGTGAGTATGGCACAAGGATAGGCTCAGGGGACCTTGGCTTTTTTCCCCCATGTCAGTGGCTGCTGATAAAGGATGCATGCACTGTACTGTCACCATTTGAGAAGGCGACGAGGATAATGAGCAGTGACAATGCCTGCATCAGTGACACTATCCCACTTGTGTTCCTGCTGGAGCATACTCTGCAGGGAATTATGGATAGGGCAGTTTAGGCAGAACAGCGGAGGAAGAGGAGGACTTCCTTATCTTTCAAGGCCCCCTTTACGCAGAAACCATTCCTGCGGGTCCACTGATCACACAAGAGGAGGAGGAGGATTGTGGCAGCCGTGGGTGCATTGAAGCAGAGGATGACATAAGGCAGTCTTCAATGGAGGGTTTTCTCTCCCCAGAAACCCACGGAGTAGTACGTGGCTGGGAGGAGGTAGTGCGCAAAATTGTCCTCTTCAGTGACCCTGAGGACTCGGAATCACATGCCTCCTGAAACTTATAGTGCGTGGGCTCCCTTATCCTGCAAAGCCTGAGAAATGCACCCCAGGATTTGTGGTATCAAGGAGAGGGATCATTACTAGTTGGCAACCCTTCTTGATCCACGTAACAAGCGTAAAGTCGCAGAGTTCATCCTAACCTCACAGAGGGAGCTCAGGATAAAACAACTGGATGACGCTTTGAAGATAAACTTGTGTAATACCTTTCCAGACACTGGTAGATTACCAAGTCATGAAAGAGTTGCTTCTGAGGCATCGGTTGGTCAAAGGAAGAGCGGGGGAGAAGGGGGCCGCCTGACTGATGCCTTTAGAAATGTTTTCAGTACACAGCACCCAGGGATGTTAACTTTAGGCACCCATTGGCAGTGTCTGCATCATTTGGTGCAGGTTTACCTAGGGGCAAGAGCAGAAATAGAGAGCTTTTCAGCAGACGATCACTGGCTTACTGGGTCTTGAGAATGGATCACTGGCCAAAACTTAGCCAATATGCCATGGAGCTACTGGGCTGCCCTGCAGCCAGCGTGCTTTCCGAAAGGACGTTCAATACTGCTGAAGGTTTTGTGACAGATAAAACAGTGCATCTGTCCACAGACTCTGTTGACCGGCTGACATTTATGAAAATGAATCAGATCAGCAGCAGCTATCAATCCCCTGATGCAGATGTCACCAAATAAATGTATCGGGGATCGCGATCTCTGGAAGATTGCCTGGGCTGCCTAACTTTGTGGGCGATTATTCTATCTTGAAGTAATGTTCTTGGTGTAGTGCACCACCAACGACCAAGGTCCAATGTTTTTGGGCCCACATGTGACAAGTGCATATCATTTGAATTTTTTACAGCACGGTGCAATCCTGCACTTGACAAGAATAACTTTGTAGGGTTATGGTGAGAACCCACTTGCTGACACCAAAGGCCCAGTTTTTCAGTGCACCTGTGTGATAGGTGCATATTACTTAAATATTTTATAGCAGGGTCCAATCCTGCACTCGTCAAGAATAACTTTGTAGGGTTATGGTGTGAAGGCACTTTCCGACAGTAAAGGCCCAATTTTTTGGTGCACCTGTGGGACAGGTGCATATAATTTGAAGCACCAAAAATTGTAAATTCAGGGACAGTGTGACCACACAACAAACCTAGGTGTGCCAGAGTCGCAGGATCTAAGGAGCCGCCTGGTCTTCACCAGAGCCACTGATGGTGTGGATGTTGAGCTGCGGGGCAGCCCCCAGGTTGCGGCTCTCTGACACACCTGTGCAGGCAAAGTGCCAGCAGGTACTCAGGGACCACAGCACACTAGACAAGACACAGGGTGCATACAGGGTTCAAGGTACAGAAAACAGGCACTAGAGGGAAGACGCAGGGAACATGTGTGACACAGGGAGCAGGTAACAAAAGGGAACACACAACACAGAGACAAGAGATACACAGGAACAGCAGAGGGGAATGCACAGGAGAAAGGAGGGAGGTGCACAATAGTGCAGACCAAAATAATCACAGGAAGCAAGAGACAACTACAAAACAGAGCAGAAAACAATGCTGTGGAGAGAACTCATAGCCACAGCAAACAAAAGAGGTACTCGGACAGAAAACAGAGGGAATGCAAGAGCACAGCAGGAAGGGAACACTGAAAACAACAAGAGCAAGCAAAGACACAAAATTCAAGGTATACTCAAACAGCAATGCCACAGGAAACAGAGAGGTCCGGCTACTAGCATGGAGACACGTTGCTCTAATGCTAAAGCACAGATGCAGAAGCCTTTTTACACCTAGGTTCAGGGCGGAGTGACAGGAAACCGAGCTGCTCAGACAGGACGCAAAACTCGGTGACGGATCAATGTACAAGAAACTGTGACACGGTGTGAAGGCACCTCCTACACCAAAGGCCAAATTTTAAAGCACCTGTTGTTACTTTCATCCAATGTCTGCAAAAGAAGCACCAGAATTTATCCCAAAAATCTCTAACTTTGTACAGATCACCAATTCACAGGCAGTTTAAGGGGACCCCCCCCCAGGCACGATATTTAAAGGAATTTTTCATTTTTATTCTTACCCTTTAAGCGATGTAAAAATCACTGTTCCTTTAAAAACAGGGTTTTTTTGGTCTTTTTTTTTTTCATTGATACATGTCTCCCAGGGCATTACCCAGATCCCCATACCTATTTTATGGCCAATAACTTGCATATAAGCCCTCTTAAAGGGGACCATTGTTTCTTCAGGTTCTACCCCCGCTGACTTGGATTGAGTTCAAGTTCGAAGTCAAACTTTTTGTATGTTCTAAAGTTTGAATTCAAAACGAACTCGGGCCTGTTTGGCCCATCACTACTTAAGACTATAGCTAAAGGCTGAGTGCTGTTAGATTACAGACTTGACAGACAAAGCACACACAAACAGCAAGAAAGCATGATGATTTAAATGGTCAATGACAAATAATAGACAAGGCAACAGTACATGACAAAAAGCTGTTTGAAATATGGAGTGTCCATTCTTTACCTCTCTAATTCTAGGGGGAATCATCTAGGGGGATTCTAGGGAGAATTATCAGGCAAGGATCCTTATTTATCCAATGGTATGTGCATTTTTTCAAACCATATATTCCCTATGGGACGTATGTTCACACCGTTACAGTCCCCTAGATATCTGGCTGTGGTTGTTATTGTTAGGCTCTTACCTTGCCTCTTATCTATGTTTTTAAGGTCTATTTTGACAAAATATACCCCTGCCTAAAGTGGGACATATGGTCTCAGCCTCTCTTCCCCTGGTCTGCTCTGGAGGGCATGGTTCAGGTGCTGCGCCTGGACGGGGCCGCAGGGACGCACACACATCGATTTTATCGGTAGGTGACATGCTCACCCTAAAAACATGTATTATGCACTAAGTTGAGATTCTTTGTTCTAAATTGTGATTACATACAGTATATATATTCCCTTTTTGAACCACATAGATAACTTCCTCCTCTTGAAAAAGCACCGTCAAGAGCGAAACGTCGAGACAAATTGTGCTCCTCCACTGTCAGCCACCCTTATTGTTAAATCTTTGATCATGTGTTCGAATTCAATTAATTAATTCTCCAATCATGTTTTAAAATCATATGTTATTTGATCATGTTATATTTGCTACTTAATCATGTTTTGTATATCTGGTACTGTGAATCAAATCATGTTATTCACACATAAGGGACAGCACAGCAATGGAGTGAGCTTCTAGGGAGTTATCAAATTAGGTTGGTTTTATGTAATTACCCTGTTTTTAACAATTATATACCAAAAAATATATTTTTTTTATAACCCACCGCTTTGGAAGTTGTCAATTGATGCCTATAAAACCCCAGCTTTCCTTTCCTTTTTTTTTGACATTCTTTTGTATGATCAATTAATATTATGATATACTTATTTGGTGACTAGTTTTAGTGAGTATTAATTCTTTTTTATCTAGCAGTCAGAGGACACATTTAAGACATGGAAATAGCAGCCACAACAGCTATTGGAAGGTGTGCACTTTGGGAAAGAATAAAGCCAGACCTCAACTTCATAACAATTGCCAATCGGTGGCAAACCATGTTTCATAGCATAGTTTGTAAACACAAAAACATTTCAAAACCACAACCCAATGAGGCAGTTGTTATGCTTAACCACTTCCGGCTGCAATACGTCTATAGATGGCGGCCTGCAGAAGTGGTTAAATCAAGAACATGGTTGCTGCAGCAGCCGTGTTCTTGGTGTCATTTTTAACAGCCAGCGATGGCTGCTAATATTGAAAAATAACATATAAGAAAAATAAAAAAATGCAAAAAAAAGTCAAATCCCCTGCCCCCCCTGCCCCCCACGTGCACGCACATACACACACGTCGGTGCGCCTACATGCGAAAACAATTGCGCTACAAATGTTACATATTGCCACGTCAAAGTGAGAGCAATAATTCTAGGGCCATAAATCACTGTTAACACTAAACTGATGAGTGGTAAAAGGGTTTAAAGTGTTCTCTGTGGGAAATTTGGGGTATTGATGTTTTTGCGGCTTCACGGGCGAACACAATTTTAAGGCTTGACATGTTTAGTATCTATTTACCCGATGTGACCCCATCTTTTATATTTTACAAAAAATTGGGTATGATATTATATTTCTGTGCACTACATTTTAATTTAGCTTATTTTATCCTAAGAAAACTGGTTTGATAAATATTTGCGCAAAAACCGTGCAACATAAAAAATTGCAACTAGCATTTTTTTATTCTTATTCTACAGGGCCTCTGCTTTCAGAACGTATATCATTTTTTTGGGGGGTTTACGCTGTTTTCTAGCCAAAAATTTATATTTTATCATGTGTGTGCAAATAGTAAGAAAATGCTCTGGACAGGGGGTTAATAAAAAATTACAGTGCCATATTTCAGAGACAGTAGCCAGACATGTAGCACAGTGGCTGGAGAATATATAAGCAGCTTGATTGGGCAGCAATGCAAGAGCTAAGGCATTTTTACCAAGAAGTAAAAATTAGAGTGCATTATTTCTGAGACAATAGCTAGAAATAGTACACAGACATGTTGCATATTGTCTAAGTGCTTTTACTATGTTGCAATGTAAGAGGGAGAGAGGAAGCAGGTTTTATCATGACATAAATATGATGGTGTATTATGTCAAAATCAACAGTCAGAAATATTGCACAGACATGCTGCACATAATGTAAGCAGTTTTACTAGGCTGTAGTGTAAAAGAGAGAGACAACAAAGGATTTAATGTGAAATACAATTTAGAGTGCACTATTTCTGTGACAAAGGCAAACTCCATAGTCAGCATTGAAACAGTTGGAGTAGGCTGCTGTTTAACATCACATGACCACATGTAGCTTAGAGGCATCTCAGACACATTATGTCAGATTCATGCATGCACAGAACACACAGTGCCCCGTGGTTATGAGGACAGGATGTACCGCTATGCAGGCTCCTTCCACGCTACCAGGTTGCCATAGGGACAAGGGGATGCTGCGATCCCAGTATAGCAGGTGGGCATCCCTCCCTTCACATTAATCATATCTGTTTAACTAATAAACGTTTATAATCTATTTATGTTTGCACTGTATTGGGATGAATACATCATGAATTCATAAGGGGTTTATATGGGGTTTGTCACTATTCCTTTTTGTGTATTATTATTTTTTCATCTTTTTTTTAAATAGTTTTTTAATTTTGGTGGGAAACAATGTCATTATGTCATAGAGGTGTTTCTGGGGTATTTGGTGTTCATTTTGTATATAATGGTGTGTGATATGTTAGTGTAGTGTTACTATGTTGCCCTGAGGAAGACACCCAGCGTGGCCCTGAAACATTGCCTGTGTATGATAAACGGTGATGATTATTCAATACCTTAAAAATAAGCAAGGATTTATTACAGGTGTGCTAGTGATTATCTGATCTTCATTAGAGTTTTGCATGACACCATCCATGTCATCACTATGAGCACCACAATCTTGCAAGGTCACAACCCTGTATGGAGTGCAGGTTTTTATAACAAAAAAACACCTGTTCTGTAATACCATATGTAGCTTAAAGGCATCTCTGAAGCACGTCATTTTGAAGAATTTGTTTTTTTCTAATGTCACCATCAAAGTCACATAAAATGGAGGGCCCTTTCCCCACTGAATAGTATTTTTTTTTCCATTGGTGCATGTTTACTCTGGCTATGCCCAGCTCCCCATGCCCTTTGTTTGACAATCCCTTGCCTATTAGTTTGGGGAGAACTGATTTTCAAGATTTTCCTCCTATTAACTTCAATGGGGTTTACATTAACCCCTTGCCGTATGCCCATTGTAAAAATACGGGCGGTCGGCGGATGCTTGCAGCCTGGTGGACGTACATGTACGTGATTTTTTTTCTGCTCATGTGCGCCCCCTAGTGGCAGAATCCTGCCAGGACTGTAAACAGCCATTACCGGCTGTTGTATACAACACAGTGAGCCCCCCTCATCTGCTGCCACGCCCCCCATCTGCTGCCGGTTATACCGGGCTCCACTGTCTCCCCTGCGGGTCAGAGACTGGTTTAGCAGCTGCCTGTACAGAGAACGGAGGAGAAATCAGCATTCTTCCACTAGCTGAAGCGATGTGTATTACATCACTTCCACCTTTAGCTGTGAAGCCAGTGAAGCAGATCTATGGCCAATTTTAGGCATGGTAGTTGTTAGCGATTTTGTGGACACACACAATTTAAAAACTTGACATAATTGGTGTCTATTTACCCGGCGTGACCCCATCTTTTATGTTTTACCAAATAATTGGGTACTAATAAATGATTATTAAATACCACCAAAGGGAAGCTCTATGTGTGCCCAAAAAATGGTATAAAATTCATTTCAGTACAGCATTGTATGACTGAATAGATGTCAGTCAAATTACTGCAGTGCTGAATACTGAAAAATGGCCTGGACAGTATGGGGATTTAACACCCTGGTCAGCAAGTGGTTAAAGTTTGCAATTTGAGAATTTACAATGCGTTCCCTGAATGCACCTGTGAATTGAACTCAAGCATATTCACCCATCAGTACTTAACAGTAGTTCATATGCATAGACTTTCACTAGGAGAAGAGGCAAAGCTCAGCTTGAGAACAACCCCCCACTGTTTTGAGGACTGTGCTGTAAAGCCAAAGGTCATCCATAATTTTCTTCCTTGTTGCCAAACCATGTATCTGCACCCAGCTCATACAACACCTGCCATAAGCAAGAAGACATTGTTGAATACTTTCTTATATCAGTGTTAGAAGCAATCTGCAGTCTTAATGTGAACCTGTGCCCAGATCATGCACACTAAAATATTTGCATATTCTGAACAAGACTGTATTTAGCTTTGTATCTATAGGCAGCATGGAGACTTTTAATTGTCAAAATTCACATCACAGGTAAAAAAAAAAAAAAAAAAATTTCAGAGAACAATACAGCAGGGGTTTCTAAGCTGACTGAAACCCAGATCTAGAGTCTTTGTTGTGATCTTTGAAGAACTTAGAAAATGAATAACTTGAATTAATTATATTAATAATTAAAAGCAGGTAAAAAGGTCAGGGAAGAGTTGTTATTAAAACTATTTTACTGTTAAATGTGTCCATATGTAAATATTAATCTCTTTAGTCTGTGCACAGGCACACCTTAAGCTAGGTTAATTACCACTTAAATAATACAGATGCAGAATATTTAGTTTTTTTTTTACTAAGCTGCCAAAGGCAGCCGAATGAATAACCGAGCCTAAAGGTGCCCATACACCTTACAACCATTGCAAGACTTTTGTCTTGCGATGGTTGTAAGCTAATTAAAAGCCCGTACGGTCTGCCCATCTTGGACAGGCAGATCGCATTTGCGTTCATCGCAAGCCCGCCCCCCTGAGGGGCGGGCTTCCAAATACCGCAATGCTGAACAGGCAGTGTGCGCAGTGTTAGAACTGCTCAGATTATTAAGGGTCTGGTAAGGAAAAATTTCTACCAGACCTAAAGGGTCTGGTATGATTTGGGAGGGGACCCCATGCTGTTTTTTAATCTATCTTTTACAAACTTGCAGGGAGTCGGTCCTTCAGCAGACCGTTCTCTGCCGATTCGCCTGTGTCTTCAGATGTGCAGAGCCGCAGCATATGCGTTTGGCTCAGCTGTGTGCTTCGGCTGCCGTACGGGTTATAGTGAGTAGCGTGTACAGCAGCCCTTTGGTTTGACTGAACCGAAGGGTACATGCAGTCGGAGTGAGCTGAAAGATTAGCCGAACATTCTGCTAAATCCTTTGGCAGCTTAATGAATAACCCCCTTAGTGTCTTTCTAAAACTAGTGACAAAGTATTTTTCAGTATTGCTTGGTTCTTTTTAAATCCAGATATAGGTATAATAATATAGAGCCAGAGTTTAGAATATCCTATTCATAATGTTCCATAGCTTTTTGCACGTGGCACTGAAGTTAAAGGAGAACTATGGGGTTAAGGCTTTTCCCCATAGTTCTCCTTAAGGTAACGGGAGGACACAAACTAGTGTCCTCCCGTCATCCTAAGCGCAGTATACAGCGAGCTACAGCTCGCGGTATACTGAGACGCCACAGTATACCGCTAGCTACTGATCGCAGTATACTGAGACGCCACAGCAGAAGCGGATCCCAACAATTATGTCTGGATCCGCCCAGTTGCGTGAGTGACAGCTAGCTCTGCCTATCTAGAGGCAGAGCCAGCTGTACCCCCCCTCCCCCGTCCGTTCCACCAGTCAGCGCTGGCGGATCTGAGCGGGGAGGGGGAATCCAGCCCCTCCCCTGTCACGGCAGAGAGCTGTGACAGGATCGAGAGGTGAGCGAACGCCGGTATGTGTTCGCTCACGTCTCGATCTACTGACCCGACCTGTGACAGTCTCATTGTCACAGGTCGGCTAGAACTATGAGGTGAGTGAAGAGCACTCACCTCATAGTTCTCCTTTAAGTTTTTTACATCAGTGAGATGTGGGGCGTGCTAGTGTCAGCAGTCATTTTCCTCTGTAGCTTTAAGCATTCAAATAACAGCTGTTTCTGCTGGTTTATTAAAAAATTATTCCCCATGGGTTTTCCAAGAGAGGATATAAAGTATTCCTTCTTTGATATGAACTGATTATAAAAGCATTGGATTACCACCTAGCACATCTTGTACCAAATAATTAAAGAGTACTTCAGCAGCAGGATGGAAAGCAGGAGATGTTTGAGAGAATCATCACTTGTTTCTTGGTAAAGGTGAAGCCTCATTTCGCAACCTGTGTTTGATTGCCACTTACTGAAAATTATTCATATATGAACTGTCCTACGTTGAAAGCAATGCTTAGTAATTATGCCCACAGAGGATAAAAATCAAGAGTTTTCTAATACATTTCTGTTGTTCATATTAGGCATGCAAGTAATTATATTAAGGCAGAGATACTTACCTTATTTTGAAAATGAAAAAAAAATTAAAAACAAAACTTAAAACTTGGAAAGAAGTATTAAACATGTTTAATTGATTTCATATTTGTATGAGATTATGCACATAAATATGTTCTGTCTGGGCTTATTAAATGAGGCAATGTTCAGGAATGAATAGTAACTAATCAGGTTTCTACTTTCTCTGGTCAGATGACAGTAAACTGGTAATATGGTGCTTCTTATGAATAAATGCACATTGTAAAAGCAGTGTCATGAATTAAAAAAAATGTTTTGGCAAAACCCAACAAAAAACACATTCAATACGTGTCTGAAATACATGCGCATTTCCCCATGCTTTGTGTCTTTAAAAATGCCTCAGGTACAGAAAAATTACCTGGTGATCCTGGTAGAAATCAGTGAGCTCAGGACGTCTGTCGTCAGCTTACCTGTTGTGAGCTGACAAGCTGTGCACTCCTCTGCTACAAAACATAGGGGAGGTGTTTTGCAGTCCAGCAGAGGAGAACTCAAGCAAGGCTAACTTTGATTGGAAATTCAGTGCAACAGAGGCAGCATTTTCAACTCACTGGATTGTTGGTAGAATCAACAGCTTTTTTCTGTACATGTAGCATTTTTTTGAGACAAAACATAGAGCATGTAATTCACAGCAGGAACGTGCAGGTCAGGGGATGCAGGTCTGCCTCACCTAGTATTCTAGAGGAAAAATGTGTCAGCTTCAGGTCTGAAGCTGACAGCTTTTTCTCCATTCAGATCGGCTTGTTACAGGTTACACAGCAGGGAAAGCCTCCCCGCTGTAAAACCTGTCATGGAAGGAGCGCTGCCTGTTAATTACAGGCATCGGTGCATCCGGCTTTTGACAGGTAGTTAGGTTTCGCAGCAGCGGGCTTCTCCACTGCTTGTGTAACCTAACCTGCTGAGGCAAGAGCTGTCACAGCCTCTACTCTGTGTTAGAGGCGTGAGCTCTGTGGATGGCTTGGACCAATGGCAAAGCACCATCGGTCCAAGCTGTCCAATGAAAAAAAAAAGAAAAAACCTGTGAGGACATTGATCTCGACGCCTCCCGCGTGACTCAGTAGTGACGAGTGGGTGAGGGACGGGGAGGCTCCTCCCTGTCCCCTCCCTTCCTCCTCCCCACACAGCTTGGTTACCAAGCTGGGGCAGAGCTTTTCAGGAAGGGGTGGAGCTTTCATTGGGATGGGGCGGAGCTTCGGCAGACTGGAAGATGCCTCACCGAGCACAGAAGGCACTGAACATCACTCAACATCACAGGTGCACTGCATATGATTTTTACTCACCATGGTAACGATAAAAAGAAGGTGCACAGCTTCATTCTATCAAGTGATAAAGAGGGGCAGGTACTATTGCTACAGAGGACTAGATGTGAGCCTGGGCTTGATGTGAACCCAATTCACCCAAGCCCACTCAAAACTGTCACCACTACTTTCCCCTCCTGGCTCAATCAGTAAAAATTGCTGCAGCAGAGGTTTTCCTTGCTCCTTTGTGGTAATCCACCTCTCTGTAACTGATTGGGCCAGGGGGGTTTAGTCACAGTTTTGAGTGGGCTTGGGTGACCTCAAGCAAAATGGGTTTGCACCAAGCCCAGGCTCACATCTAGTCTCACTGCCTGTGTTTTTTGTAGAGACATTTGCTCGCCTATACTTCGGCTAAAAAGATCACAAATGTTACGGTTTGCTTCGTGCAATCTACGGAGATCTGCTGAGACCCCCAGCACACATAATATACTCCCCCCTCCCAAGCCCCCCAGCACATATTATATATTTCCCCCTCCCTCCAAAGCCCCCCAGCACACATCATAAACTTCCCCCCTCCCTCCCAAGCCCCCAGCACACATAATATACTTCCCCCTTCCCTCCAAAGCCCCCAGCACACATATTAATAAAGTCCCCCTCCCTCCTTAACTTCCAAGCCTCTTCACCTGCTTTAAACCATGCAGGAAGGAGGCACATCATCGTTCCCTGGTTATCTAGTGGTGATTAGTAAGGTCTAGTGCAGACCTTACTAATGATCCATCATTCGGCCGGAGCTCAGAACTGACAGAGCTCCAGCCAGAGCTGACAGGACAGAGATGCAGACCATGTAGCTGCTCCTGCAAGTCGGGCACGTGGTCCGTCACCGTGTGCCGACTTGTCAGCTGGCTGTGGGCCACTTATTACCTGCTCGCGGGCCGGAGTTGGCCCACGGGCCAGTACTTTGGGACACCTGATTTAGTCCATAATGGGGGAAGCAGTGCCATAGCCTCTACTGAACCACAATGACTGACTATTGATATGGTCGAGAAACAGTTAGACAAAATTAAGGTAAACAAATCACCTGGACCGGATGGCTTATACCCATGTGTCCTCAAAGAATTGAGCTTTGTAATTTCAAAGTCTTTGTATCTAATTTTTAGAGACTCTCTAATGACTGACATGGTACTGAGGATTGGCGCAAGGCCAATGTGGTGCCTATATTTAAAAAGGGATCAAAGTCTTTACCAAGTAATTACAGACCTGTAAGTTTAACTTCAATAGTTGGCAAGATACTTGAAAGTTTGATGAAGGATCACATGCAATTGTTTTTGCTTGAAAATAATATCATAAGCGATAGTCAGGACGGATTCACAAAAGACAGAAGTTGTCAAACAAACCTAGTTTCTTTTTATGAGGAAGTGAGTAATACATAGGACAGAGGAATGGCTGTGGATATAGTATACTTGGACTTTGCAAAAGCATTTGACACAGTTCCCCACATGCGGCTAATGTATAAATTAAGGTCAGTAGGTGTAGAGTATTCAATCTGTAAATGGATAGAAAACTGGCTAAGAGACCGTATTCAGAGAGTGGTGATCAATGATTTATACTCTGAATGGGCTGAGGTTTTTAGTGGTGTCCCCCAAGGCTCAGTGTTGGGCCCCTTACTGTTTAATCTATTTATAAATGACAAAATGACATAGAGTTGTGGATTCAAAGTACTATTTCTGTGTTTGCAGAAGACAGCAAGTTATGTCGTGGAATACAGTCCTTACAGGATGTCTCCAACTCCAGTCACATCGGAATGTGATTGTGTGATTGGGCATCTATTTGGCAAATGAGGTTTAATGTTGATAAATGTAAAGTTTTGCACTTGGGAAATAAAAACATGCATGCGTCATATACTCTAGGGGGAGTATGTTTGGGGGAGCCAATGATGGAAAAAGATCTGGGTGCTCTGGTAGATCATAGACTCAATAATAGCATGCAATGTCAAGCTGCAGTTTCTAAAGCAAACAAAATACCTTCTTGTATTAAAAAGGGTATAGACTGCAGAGATAGACATAATCATGCCCCTGTACAAAGCATTAGTAAGACCTCTTCTGGAATGTGCAGTTCAGTTTTGGGCACGCGAAGGGCAACTAAACTCATAAGAGGCATGGAGGAGCTGCACTGAATTTGTTCTCTCTGGAGAAGAGGCGATTAAGGGGGGACATGATTACCATGTATAAATACATAAATGGTCCATATAGTGAGTTTGGTGACACATTATTCACTTTAAGCCCCAGAAGCACCCTCTGCAGGGTACATTTCTACTCCGTTAAGGAGGAAATCTTACGTAAAGCATGGGACTCTGGCCTTATTGATTTTGATGGGACGTCTATCCAGATTATGCCTGATTTGTCAAGACGCACCCTACAGATTTGTCATCTCCTGAAGCCCCTTTTGGAAAAGATAATTTTTTCTGGAACAAATCAGTTCAGCTTCTTTTTTATTGCATTCACCGAGACAACTACCAGATCTCTTTATCTTCCTGGACACTACCAAGATCTCGATTTCTGATTGGACAGCACCTACCTTACTGTCTGTGCCCTCACTATTAAAGAAGCTTAGATCTGCGCACGCTAGGAGGCATCAGAGCCCTAGCTTACCATCAAATCATTCTTCCAATTAACTGTGAAGTATAACTCGACACTGATGGGTTTTCTTTGTGTTGATGCTACCCTGCATACGAGCTTGGGTATCTTTTAATTGTATGTTCCCACCTTCTCATGTGACTATTGCCGATGTTCACTGGAGCTGTCTTGATAAGTGTGTCCGTTTGTTCCTGGGACTGACATTTTCTTTTATATCTGCTTATGCTGGACTACCTCATGCCTGGCTGATTGCCCCTCAGTGGGCTATCCTCCACTATATTTTCCCAAGACTGAGCTTCTGCGATAAACATCCATATTGTGGACCTTGATTTATCTATACTGCGCTGTGGGTATTGTTTCACTGATGAGGGACCACAAGAATGTACATCTGTTTTTACTAATTTGGCTTTATATTTTGATTGGTTCTAAAAGACTCAATTTACTTTTGTTGCTCAATGTTTTTATGCTGCCTCTCTGGGTT
>NW_017306729.1:124880-125547 GCF_000935625.1 Nanorana parkeri
GGGTGGTATAGGATGCCCTCGGTTTCTCCACCTCCTTATGGTAGATCCTAGTTGGCTTTCCAAATATATGCTTTCAGTATTTGGTATTTGCAAAGGCATGTTCATACTTCTGTGACTGTATCCACCCACTTTAATAATCATCCTCAGGGCCGGATTTGCTATCTCTTCTGCCTCAAGGCCAGGTTCCTCAATACGCCCCCCCTCCCTGCCAACCCCACCCCCCAATGGCAACAAGATGGCAGGTGCAGCAGGGTTAGTTTAATTTTTTTCTTTTTTAAAACTTTATCACTTTTAATTTTTGTACCTTTTTAAAAATTGTATTTATTTCATTATCTTTTACTTTATTATTTTTTATTTTTTTTGTATCATTTGTACTTTTTTATCATCTTTTTATTTTAATTATTATTTTTTAGTGCTGGTAATGATTTAAATTTTCCTGTTCGATTAATCAAATTTTTTTTAATTGATTAATTTCGATTGATTATAACGCACATACAGATCCAACTACATTGGCCTATACACATACAGCACAGCAATGAAGTAATAAAATGAACTAGGATCACACTAATCCAGCACGTTATTAATCTCACGTGCCCCACTCAATATGGCCGCCGCTTGAGTGGGGCAACTCAGAATAATAACGTGCTGGATTAGTGTGATCCTAGTT
>NW_017306729.1:125624-140118 GCF_000935625.1 Nanorana parkeri
TTTGCTATTGGCTTGTGCAAAGTGCAATAGCCAATAGGAATCTAGCTATGCAATAATATGCCTTTTTTTTCTTTTCTGACTGACGGTCAGGCCGCGGCTCCCGATGTCAGAAAAGAAAAAAACACGATCGCAGGGAAAGGTTTAATCTGCTCGATTTGAGCAGATTAAACCTTTCCGGTAAAAAGTGTTTCTCTCCCGGCCGGGATGTGTACACACCGGCCCAAGTCCAGTGCCGTCACGGACATCGACGTCACCAGACTCCTCCCCCCTTCCCTTCATTAGCCATACGATTTCGAGGGATTAATCGTTAATTTCTGCAGCCCTATTATTTTTTTCTTCATTTTTATTTATTTAATATTTTTCTAAATTTTTTTTAATGGGTTTTTTTTTCACTTAAATGTATTGCTATCACACAGGAGCTAACAAACCCCTGAGTGATAGCATTTGGAGGTGACAGGTTCTCTTTATTGAACCTGCCACCTCCAATACAGAAGTTTGAGCACAATACTGTGCTGGCTCTCCTGTGACAGCTGAGATGGCAAGGCTGTGAGTGCAGCTCTCCCGTCTCCATATTTAGACGGAGCAGAGCGGAAAACAGATGCTCTCCATGCTGAAAAGAGGATCTCTGGCCGGCAGGGAGAGAGGTAGCTGGCGAGGGGAGTTGCGGGGGAGAATGGGCGAGCAGGCTGCATACAAGTAAGTGATCTCAGCGACAACGCCAAGATCACTTGTAAGCGAACAAACGTCTTCCACGCTCTACATTTGGCTCTGCTTGCCCAAAGCAGGGCTAAATGTAGAAAACAACTACCTGCCTGGCGCCCGGAACTTCATGTCCCAGGCGTCGGGCGATATGAATCCCATACCCCTGCCATCCCTCTGCACCCTGCCACCCTAGGCCGGGCCTCGGTTGGCCTTGTGGGAAATCTGGCCCTGGTCATCCTCTTCTTCCTTTCCCTTTTTCAAGCATAATTGTCTTTTTCAGTGAGTTGGTTCTCCTCATCATGACCCTGATTTTCAAAAGAAATAGAACATGTTCACTTTCAATAATCCTTGCACATGATTATGTGTTCTTTACAAAATTAATTTTTTACTTTCCCACCGTGGTCCATGCCCCTATCTAAACGTATAAAACTAAGTATCTAAGCTGCTGGGCTAAAGTAGTATATGCTATTCCCTAAATCCAAATAAGACTGCACTGCACTTCATGCTACTATTACTACAATAAATGTGCCCTTAGATAAAAAATCAATCTGCACTGCACTCTATAACAATATTACAACAATAAACATTACTTTACAATAGGTCAAAAGTACATAAATATTAATATGGTAATATCCTGCATATAATATCCAAAAAGCAAAAGCACAAAGTGCTTAAATACAATCTTAAAGTTCATACAACCCCCTCTTAGGGCAAAACTTCAAACTGTAAAAAAAATACAAATATATATTCAATCAATATATAGAATATTATAATTAAATTAACTGCAAACATTGTGAGTAAAGTGCTTTAGTACAATAATTCAATATGGTGTTCAATGCAAGTGGTGAACAATCCCCCTCCCATGTCAGTGTTTAGATTGGATAAACTCATCAACAGTAGTGTGACCACAAATAAGTAGTAGTCACGCCATGCTTTTTATCTCAGATGGTCAGCCTTTTATATCAACAATGCACAAGGGTCCTCTTTCTTGCCATGGCTCCAATGATACCTCACATCAGCTATAAAAAAATCATAAAACAGGCCTCGACAGTGTAGTAAGTTAAAACAAATGTTATTAAAATACCATTTTAAAAAACTCACTTGTTTGTTGTGAAGTGATCATCCTACAGCATGTGGTTATCAGGGCCCAGTGTCAGCACAAAATTACAGGGTTATCACAGCCTCTTCCCTGCTTGCTGCTTTCTGGTTCCCCTGTGACATTGACATGTAGCACCCTATTAGAGACCTTAACATGTTTGCCATGTATGCTAGCATTAAGCACAGAGCAGTCTTATTTGCTGAAAGAGAATGTTTATCTTGTTTTATCACTTATACTAAGAGGAGCGAAAATTCACTTTGCATAGTAGAAATTCAGATTAAACCACCTATAAATGACAGATCCCCATTTGCTCTTTGTTATCCTGGATAACATCATTGATCAAATATGGTCATGACCATATTTGGTCATTGATATTACCCAGGATACTTCTTGCTGTGTTTTCCAGCAGTGCTGGGGACCCAGTCATTTAGCAGTGGTAGTGCAATGAGTCAACATCGTTGGGCAGCAGGTCATGAATCATCATCAGGCAGTGGGGAACAGCTTTCGGGTGGTGGGTCATTATGATTAATGCAAAAAGACATGGTTGATGATAGATTTACATAGATGAAATTGGTTGCATTTTGGGGGGGTTTCTATTAAAAGGCTTTGTCCCATTTTTTGTGTGTTTATTTTGTACTTTTTTTAAGGAAACAGTAATATGAGTACTACATTCCACAGGGGGTGGATTTCTGGGGGCCCCTTGTTATAACGCCCCCCCCCCTACAAACCCCCATATCCTCTTGATGTGGAGAAGAGACCCTTGTCTGCCAACATTGAGATAACATGTCCGGCAAAGGAGGGAGGCTTTACCTATACCCCCTTTGCAAGATGCCCTTCTAATGCTGAAAGGCATATCGAAGACTGATATGGTATGGGGGGCTGGGAGGAGGGGGTGCATGCACCCTGCCCACCCATTCCCGGCCACCTAGACTACATGCCTGGATAAGGGTATGGTGTGAATTTTAATGGAAACCACAGGTTATTTTTTTCTTTTATTTTGAAGGTGACATTACCTGGGTGGCCAGAAAGGCAAGGCAGCAAGTGTGTGTCTCTCCCCTTCCTGAACCACACCAGGCCACATGTTTTTAACAATTGGCAGGGTACCTTATAAGCAGGAGGGGGGGGCAACAACAAGGTACCTTGTCCCAATGTTAAGGGACAAGGGCATCTTGTGTACATCCTGTCCCCCAATAGGGATGTGAGGTTTTGAGGGACTTTCTGGAATCTGGAAGCCCGCTTTATGAAATCTGAAACCCTCCTAAAGCTGAAAGTCATGTGGCCTGGTATGTCTTGACCATATTTGTTTATATTCTACTAGCAGGGGATTCAGGCAGGCGATCTGGCTAAATATGGCCAGTTTGTTCAGCAATTCACCAAATCACAAACAGGCTTGGTCTGACTTGAGTTCAACCTGAGCATAAAACTTATCCCTAGTCAACACAAATACCTCAGTTCCTCAGTCAATATAAATAGGCACAGCATTTTAAAAATGTAACTAATATATGTAATGTATAGGTTGCCAGAGGCAAGCTATCACATTCCTGCTTTTGATCTTCTAGAGTCGGTTCAACATAAATCCTTAAATCTTTATGTAAATTTGCTTCAATTCCTTTAAAGGCTTGTTAAATATAAGATTTTTTAAAATTATTCAACATAATATTATGTATATATCAAGTTAATATTTAATATAAGTTCCTGAGAATTTTAATAATGCCTGAAGTGATGAGCTGTGGTGTCCATCTTTAACTTTGTTTAATTAAATACCTTAGCATTCTGTTTGTATTTAAATAGTATTTTGATTAAGCAATAGTATAAATCTGTAGTCACATATTTATAGAATATGCAAATTGTATCCCTCCTCTCGTGTCCTTTTCTTTCATTTCAGATCATCTCCTCAACTGAAGTGTTATATTCAATCTTTATTCTTTGTATACAATCATTTTAGGATGCTATTAACAATTTAGTTATGCAGTTTATAAACAATGCACAGGATATGTGTGCATGGCTATTGATGAGACTGCTCTATACCATGTTCTACAGGGCTATATGGTATGCATAATTTATTATTTTACAGACTCACTTAAAATGAGAACAGCGAATAATGTGGTTAGCTTTACTGGAACATGCTTTCATGCCTTTCATTTATAAATATGTAATGACTATGTTATTTGATTATGTACACAACAGTCATGAAATAACATTGTTCCTTTACTCAAATTACCCCTTTAAAATTTGAGGTCAACATTTTTAATTCAAGTTCATAAAGGAAAAGAAACAACCTAAATGAATAGTAAGTTTCTTTTCTATAAAATTATGATGTTGATAATGATTAAGCTATTATTTTTATTTTGCTTTGTCACAAAACTCAACGAACTAACGTACTATATTGCAAAGCCACATTTTGGATTCTTGGATGAGAGAAATGAACAAGAAGAGACAAAATTCAAAACTAGGGGGTTGATTTACTAAGGAAAATTACATGGGAATTTTCACTTAGCTTAGTGAATATGTTAAAAATTAACTTTGCAATACCCTATCACATGCAAGGTGAATAAAAACAGTATTTGTTTATGCTTGCACATGAATGGATGATGGAAGCCAGCAGAGCTTCACCTCATTTACTAGGCTAAGGGAACATTCCTTTGCAAAGTGAAAATTATTTTGCAATATGAAGAGTTTATTTGACTTTAGTAAATCAACCACACTGGGAACTCTATACCCCAAACACCCAAATACTGTATATGTGCTGGGTCCAGCACTAAAGTTTTCAGTGGAATGTGATGATAATGAACAGTCTATTTGCCCTTAGTAAACCCACACTCAATTATTAAGTCTCACTGCATTTCCTCTCCAGTTTTCTTTCTGCTGATCCATAACAGTTGTCTCTCAGAGTTAAAGTTAACCTGGAATATATTTTATATTTTAAAAACATAAAAACAGACCCCTTAAGATAACAGCTATTTACCTTTTCATAGCTTAGCTCCACCAACTACTATCTTCCTGTCCAGT
Organism: Nanorana parkeri; assembly: GCF_000935625.1. Lineage (NCBI taxonomy): Eukaryota > Metazoa > Chordata > Amphibia > Anura > Dicroglossidae > Nanorana > Nanorana parkeri. Next base: position 130,435 of record NW_017306729.1, read on the forward strand.
AAGAGTGCCCTAACTGTCCACTAAGGCAATTTCATTGAAGAATGGAACAGCAGTTTGAGCAATGGTTATATAGTCAGGAAATGTCAGGCACCAGTGACAGAATAGAACTAATCACAGAAGGGCTCAAAAGAAGCTTTTTGGGTGATAGATAATATTAGCCATCTTTAAATTGTATACTTTTTACAACATAACCTCCACAACATAAATGCCCAATACTGGTATGGTGGCAGGCTGGAGGCTGACAATTGTAATAATAAAGACCAAAGAGCAGAACTCATGAGTTCACTAAAAACACTGTGGGGGGAATTTATCAAAACTGTAGTAGACAAAATCTGGAGCAGATTGCACTGCAACTAATCAGCTTCTCACTTTCATTTTAAAATCTTACCTGACCAAACTGAAGAGAGATGCTGATTGATTGCCATGGGCAACTGCTCCAGATTCTGTGTGGTCCAGTATTGATAAATTCCAGCCACTATGTGTTGCAGTAAGTGCTACACAAATATTTTAAAAATGAGAATTATATTTATATTTAGTTTTACCTTTAAAATATGTCCTTTAACCTCCCTGGCAGTATGATTTTTTTATTTTATTCATGTCATTTTACGGTCTATTTTTTTTTCGAATTATTTTCGTCTTTGTCGTTTTCTTTCATATTTTTTTTTTTTAATATCCCGCCGGTTCCGCCCCTCTGCGGCGCGTAAGCTCGCAAAGGGATGGAAGCCGGAAGCCGGCATGGGCCGCAGAACACAGCGCAGCTCGAGGGACAAGGTAAGTAAATGCTTCCCTGGCGGCTTTCCCGAGTGGTATGGAAAAGTAACCCCGAGCTACACTCGGGAATACCGCCAGGGAGGTTAAAACATGTTTCCTTCTAAAGATGACCTGTAATGTGAATTGGCTATCACATAGGGGGATTCTTAGTCCCCTATGTGATAGCAATAAAGTTAAGTGTAAAAAAAAAAAGTTTAAAAAAACTAAAGCTTAAAAATAATTCACAAATAAAAAATTTTAAAGTCCCCCTCCCCCACGTACACATGCAAACATGCGTCGGGTGCGCCAACGCGTGAAAACGACGATTCCACCTATTGTGCCGCACATGCTACATATCTCCGTGAACGTCGGAATGAGAGGAATAATTATAGGGCCATTCATTACTGAAAACACTAAACTGATGAGCCGTAAAAGCTTTTAAAGTGTCGCCTATGGCCAATTTTGGGTGTGGACGTTTTCTGCGATTTCACGGGCGCGCGTAATTTTAAAGCTTGACATGTTTGGTGTCTATTTACCCGATGTGACCTCTTTTATATTTTTCCAGAAAATTGGGGTGATCATACATTTTTCATAACATTTCATAGGGAAACAGTTTTTCTTTTTACAAAATTTAGGGTACTTTTTTGTTATATAGTAAAAAATAAAAATGCCAGTGGTGATTAAATACCACCAAAATTAAGCTCTATCTGTCCCCAAAAATTGTATAAAATTTGTTTCAGTACGAAATAAATGTCAGCCAAAGTACCGTAGCGCTGAACACTGAAAAATAGCCTGGCCAGGAAGGGGGTGTAACACCCTGGTCTTTAAGTGGTTAATATTCTGAAAATTAGCCCCATCCTCGCTTTTGAGAGCCATAGCTTTTTAATCAAAATCCTTGGACATTTGGATTTCCATATAAACCTGGCCATTGCTTTTATTTAAGCAAGTGATCACATTGTTTTTCAATAGCAAAGGAAGATTTTGTAATGGATACAACAGTTTAGATAAATTAACAATTTTTATTAGATGAATTCTCCCGAAGAGCGATAAAGAAAGATTCTCCCACAACTCATAATCTTTTATTATTTTATCAATTAAGAGGAGGTAATTGGGATAGTATAGGGAGAAAGGTGATTTGCCCACTTTCAGACCCAAATAAGTTATATCGCGCTGTGCCACCCTGAACATCATACGATCATTACACTTTCCATTCGTCACACCAGAAAGAGGAAGTATTTCACTTTTCAAAAAATTGACACAAAGGCCAGTAAAGGTAGTGAAATGAGCAAATAAATCCTGAATAACTAAAACATCTTCCTTTGGATTCGAAGTAAATAACAGATCATCATCTGTAAAAAAAAGCAAGTCTTAATTCATCTTATACCATGTACAGCAGAGGAATGTAAAATGTAGTTCTGCATCCAATGTATTAGCATCTATGTTCAGCTGTAAAAATAGTCTTTATGAGCCCAGATGTGTGGGATCCTTGCCCTCCTTGAGTAAAAGCTTAATGGTTGCCTCTTTTCCAGTTGCCGGGTACGGGATTCCCACCCAACCTGAGTTAAACAAAAAATACAGGGAGTCCACTATATCGACTTGTAAGATCTTAAAAAAAGTCACCCGTATAGCCATCAAACCCAGGAGCCTTATTAGCCCCTAGGCACTTAATGACCATTAGAATCTCCTCTTGGGAGATGTCAGCATTAAGGGAGGCTAAGTGATCTGGGAATAACCATGAACAATGCACTAAATCCATGAATCTTTTGGATGCCTCACTGTCAAAAGCATCTGCTGTGTAGAGAGATCTATAAAACAAATTCCAATATCTTGTTGATAGCTATGGGATCATGATCTAAAACACCTGAGGAATTCTTGAGACAGGAGATGTGGGTTGGATGATACCTACCTTTCCCAAGTCTGGCCAGAAGCTCACCTACCATGTTGCCAAACTTTTGTAGATTAAGATCGTAATAAGAGGACTTGAAAAGTTCTTGCTTGTGTGCCCACAAGTCAAACTGTTGTTTAGCCCACTCCCACTCCAAGCTACGGGGAAGTGTCTAACACGTGCTTTCCTTAATTCCTCACTAGCAATGCTTTTTTAAATATATAATTCTACCTCTTCAAGTAGTGGCACATTCACATCAGTCCCTACCCTCAAGGAGCTTACACTACCGTATGACAGTATGCGACATTGGGTATTGAATAAACATATCAATACTTTAAAAACCCTTCAAGTGTGTGCCGGTGATTTACTTTTATTTACTATTAGTGTTTTGCACGGCGCCATCCGTGTGGTCACCTGGGCACCACATATACCTTGTGGTTTTGAGACCGTGGCAGTGCGAATGGGATTTGGACTTTGGTGTTTCCTAGCGGCTCTCCACCCTGATTCCTTTACTGACTGTTTCTGTTACATTTTTTCACCTTCCGCTGTTTACATGGGCAACAGTCTAAAAGAAGTCTAAAACGTCTGCGGGTGGATCGGAGCGCAAGACGGGTCAGCTCCGCTCCTTTTTCCACCTGCCCCACTGTGACAACTCCACAGTTGCTTCATTCAAGATGGCACCAGACTCACCTCCCACTCAAGCCTCATCCATTTTTTTGTTTGCTATTTGTGTTTTGATACAGATATTGATTCTATTTCATACAATAGCGATTTTCATTTTTTCCTACTCTTTATTGGTGAAATATACATGTTTATAAGTTTTACAAGTCTGTTGTTGGGGTGGTGCGCTGTTGCTTCTACTGTGCCTCTCGCCTCCCACATAGGCTGCCCACTATTTTGTGGGATTTTTCGCGTATTGTGATTTAGCTGCCTAAATGTCCCATCCCGCCCCGCTCGTGCCCACCGCTAGGTGGCGCGCACAAACGGGAAATCGGCTTTCAATGTAAACAGCAAGTGATGGCTGTTTACATACAAGCGTTCAGGCGTCTGTAGAGACGCATGATCGCTTGTAATTGCGTGCGGGTGTGCGCCTCCGCTGCAGCCGGTGCTGGTGATCCCAGGCTCCGCTGCTCCCGGTGTGAGCGCGGGACCAGCCCAGCAGCTCTGTGGCCGGAAATCAAATAGAGCTCAGTCCACACATAGTCAGTTCATGCTGGCTTACATCGATTTCCCCTGGTGATTGGCCGGCCGATCAAGTGGGAGTCTCTCGAGAGACTGGAGGCTTGGCGCTTTGTGAGCCCGTTGATTGGCCAGAGGGCACAGCATCTCCTTTAGAGGCGGATGCCGGGAAAATCGCTGAAGTACCCTCATGGCAACCAAGGCGCCGACCTGAGAGGCGGCTTCCAATATCATTGAGCGCTTCCTATTGGCCCCATACTACTATATATTGTTGCACGAGTGAGGTTGCTTTTGTGTCGTCCATGCTTTTGTTGAAAGCTCTTATTTTGATCCACTATTGTGAGTATGTTTTTACTCTGTTTTGCTGCCTTTCATATTAAAAACAATCTGCACTAGGGTGGGCGCCCTTCTCTTTAGTTTTTTCCCATAGTGTTACAGTTCCCTTGGCTGAAGTGGGGCAGCACCCCTAGCAATCCTTTCATATATATTTTTTACAATAACATTTCCTGCGCATCTGAAAGTCGATAGCGCAAACTTTATCTTAGGCGATATCAATAGCTGACATGGATAAGCCTCAATCTCAGGCCATAGTAAAGAAAACAAAAACAAAGAAAAATAAAAACAGAACAACATACGTTCTAAGCAGATTAACCACAACAAGTTGCATCTATGACATGTGTCTCGGCACAGATTGGTATTCAATCGAGCCAATGCCATATAGAAGATAATGCGGATCACTACTCTAAATGAGGATGGAACAAATGTAAATTGAAAATAGAAATTATTAAAAATGTAAATGCCTCGACTATTCTGGCTCTAAAGCCAGTTGCCCTAGGGTGTTCGACATGTGACCAGTTAGATACCATTTTGTGTAACATAATGGCTTAACAATTTAACTGATTTCCGCTGTCCTGTAAGATTTGAGCAGGAACAATTTCCATCTGCGGAAGAAAGATTTTGCAGAGGCATCAGCATGGGATTCTGCGTCTATTCTCTCTCTGCAAAAGAGAAGTTTGAGCTCCTTGATCACCTCCTCCACTGTAGGAGGCTTGCCTTCGCTCCATTTGCGCATAAACACTCTGCGTGCTGCAAAAAGGCAGATGTGTAACCAGTCCAGTCCCTTGGCATACCTTCCCTGTCCGTCTCCTGCCTGTGAGGAGCAATGACTGAACAGACACAGGGCAGGGTCTAATTGGGGTTCCCAGGAAAGAATTTGTGCGGTATAGGCCAGCAGGAGCGTCCAGAAATGATGAATCCGAGGACAAGTCCATAGGCAGTGTTTCAAAGTGGGATGGGCGCAGCCACATTTCGTACAGCTGGACGATTTTGGCTGTTGTGAAGAGGTGCCATCCGGCACAAAATATTGGACATAAGCCCTGTGCAGCAGTTTAAACTGGGTCTCCCTCCATATTTCGCTAGTGATCACCTTCCTGACTTTGTTGTATCCCTGCAGGGCCTTATCCACCAGGTCTGGATCGTCAAACTCTCTCTGGCCCAAATTTTGACATTGGAGTTAGCCAGCAGTAGCGTGAAGATTGTTTGAAGGCTAGGATATAAAGTGGATATTGAGTACGATCTAGAGGATAATAATACTTCCAGGAATGATGCAGCAAAAAGTTTCTTTGGATCTTTAGTTATCGCTTGCCAGTGTTTAGTGGCTTGTAAGAAGTATAGGAAGTGATGCGAGGGCAGATGGTAATGTGTTACCAGTTCTTGGAAGGTGTACAGTGTCCACGTGTCAGGTCGGAATAGTTGCTTCCAGGAGTGTAGGCCTTTGGATTTCCACAGGCTGAACGTAGTATATTCCATGCCTTGGGGGAACATTGGATAATGCATAATAGGACTTTGTTTGGAGAGAAATGGGGAGAGCTTAAGACCCTTCCGCAACTCCCTTCAAGCCACCACCGTGTCCCTGTATAAAACATTGTGTCGAACACCCATAGGGAGATTTGAGACCCTGCAGTGGAGGATATCTTTAATATCCCACGGGGCTAAAAACGCCTTTTCCAGGGGTGTATTAGAGTATGCAGACCCGTCATTTAGCCAGTCCAAAGCATGTCTCAGTAGGCAGGCGTACTTGTATAATTTTATATTAGGCAGGTTAGCACCACCCTCACTCTTCGGGAGCCATAACTTCTTAATAGATATTCTAGGCCGCTTTGATTGCCATATGAAGCGTGTCATGGCTTTAGTGATCTTGGCAATATCCGAACTCTTCAATAGGAGGGGAAGTTTGGAGCGGATACAGCAATTTGGCAAAGCTAGGCATTTTAAACGTATCCTCCCGAAGAGTGATAATGGGAGATTTTCCCAGGCTTCCAACTCCCTGATAATCTTATCAATCAGAGGGGGGTAATTTAGCTTGCGAGCCAAAGATGGGTCCGCTATCAAGGAGGCGTGTGCCGCCCGCAGACGAGCACTCGCCTCCTGATATGCCTTTGTGGTATTTTTCCGATGCGCTGAGACATAAGATATAATCTTTCCCCGCATACAGGCCTTGCCCGCCTCCCAGAAGAGGGTCAGATCGGTCATATGTATCGCGTTGCACATGGCATAATCCCTCCAGGCCGAGCGAAGGAAGTGTTGGAAGTCCTCGTTGGAGGCCAGAAAGGACGGAAATCGCCACAAGATCATGTTCTCCACCCGCGGCGCGTGACTCACCACCAGTGAGATCGGGGCATGATCCGAAATCACCAGGTCATGAATCTTGGGACCTCGCGTGTTGGGCAACATGGCATCTGAACAGAAGAAGTAGTCCAGTCGTGACAGGCAATCATGTACCAGGGAGACGAGTGTGTACTCCGACTCTAGAGGATGCGTCAGCCTCCAAACATCCCTGAGACAGGGAGCCTCCATCGTAGATGCCAACACCGATTGCCTGCCAGAACTGGACCATCTGCTCTTAGGAATGCTCCCAGAAATCCACTTCCTGTCCTCCAACGTGGACATTGTTGAGTTAAAGTCCCCCCAATTAAATGGTGAGATGGTTCAAACTTAGTAATCCAGCTGGCCAGGGATTGGAAATCTGCTTGGGTGGGTGAATTGGGAAAGTAAACATTCGTTACAGTAAAGAGCGTGTGTTCACATTTCAAGGTCACAGACAGTAATCGCCCTTCATTATCTCTGTCTACCCCCAACACTGAATAGGCAAGGTTTCTACGAAGCAGTATTAGGACGCCAGCTTTGCAGCCCTGGGATGGCGAGCAGAACACTTCCCTCCACCTATAGGCGTTTCATCCAAAAGATATCTTCGTCCCTGAGATGCGTTTCCTGCAGTAGGGCCACATCCGTCCGCAGGTGTTTCCAGTGGCGCAATACCTTGGTCCGCTTCTTGGGGGAACGAAGACCCTTAACATTCCACGAGATTATTTTCATGAATTTACACGAGAGGAGTCAAGATTAGTGATGTAAGGGTCTATAAAGTGTGGACAGTGCGTCTCGAGGACGATAATGAGAGGATCCCCCCAGGAGCTCGACCAAATAACTGCAGGGAGGCAAGACAGGAGTAGGCAACGGGCCACCTGAAGTGGCACAGCGAGACATAGACAATAGGTGAGACATTGGGGGTGATTTACTAACCTAAACACACGCACGCACTAGGTGCGTGTGATTTTTACACAGCAAAACGTATTTATCAACCAAAAAGTCTCTAAAAGCATATTTCCACTAATGCCATATATGGAAAAATCATGCACATGATGCATATATAATGCTGCTTCCCAGTTTAGACAAAAATGGTTAGCTCATGCAGTTACATTCCTGCATTCATCAACGCAAGCAACATAGAGCTAATTTACACAAGATCACCTTGCAAATTCATGCAGGGCTTTGCACAACACACCTGCTGGGTGTGTACACACTACAAAGGTGTTTAGATTCCACCCATAGATCATGCTGGGAGGGAACACACTATAGAGGTGTATACACGTTCGTGGTGTGTTTATAAGGTTAGTAAATCAACCCCATTATGTTGATCATAGTGCAACCAAAACTTGAAAAAACATAAACAGTGCATGAAAACCATACAACATGTACAGTAGAAGAAAAATAAAACGTATACATTACTGACTTCGCGCTTTCCCTATGGACGCATGTGCGCTTCAGATCCCATTACAGGACATCCTGGACAATACAAAAAAAAACAAAAGGTGTCCGCCACCCATCCCTACGCTGTAACGATATTGGGAAAGAATAAAAACAGTTAAGCAAACTCAGCAGAGGGTCCCCACACTTTACCCTCAACGCTTACGGTATTTGCGGGGGGTGCCCATCGCCCGCTTTGGTATCTTGGTAGGTTTGCGCGGTGAGCGTGGAGGCAAGGGAGAATTGGAGGGAGACCCAGTCGTTGTATTATCCAACCGATTTAGAAGAAGCGATGCTTCTTGCAGATCCCGGAATGAATGGCTGTGACCGTCAGCTGTGGTGAGATACAAGACACCCGGATAAGCCAGTGTGAATTTGATTCGCTGGCGATACAAGTTGGAGCATGCTTCACTAAAAGCTTTCCTCTGTTTCGCCACTTCCGCCGAGTAGTCCGCGAATAGCAGAACTTTATTTCCATCAGCTGTAAGAGATCCAGCAGCTCTATATTTTTGTAGAATTTGAAGTCTGTCGGCGTAGTTGAGATACCGCACGATAACCGGTCTAGGTGTCTTAGCGGTTTCTTTTGGCGGCCCCAGTCGGTGAGCCCTCTCAGCTGATCAAATGATCAATTCATTTGGCTTATATGATTCAGGGAGACCCACTAACCTCAGGTTATTGCGGCGAGAGCGATTCTCCAGGTCGTCTATTTTGTCTTGCATCGCCCGTGAGGCAGTGTCACAAGTAAGTAACTTTGATTGAGCCTCTAGTAGGTCATCCTCCAGTGAGGAGATGCAGTGTTCCGCCTCTTTAAGTGCACGTGTCTGTGCTGTTAGGTCTTTCCTGATTTGATTCATACCTTGCTGAATGGCTGCCTCCACCGCTTCAGTGATGGTAGGCTTCAGCAGTTTAGCCACCGCAGCTGCTATACGAGCATGGGCACTGTCCTCCTCCAGACCCCTCACATCAGAGGCCGGAGACAAGCTTCGTTGTGGGGAGGTAGCCGGGGCCGCCGCCATCTTAGAGGCCCTTGACTCCCGAGATAGCGCCCTGGAGCGGTTCAGTGATCGGGATCTCAACCTGGATCCCGCCAGGAAATGATCCATCGACGAACACCTGACACTTTGCAGGCTCAGCAGAGGAATATGTGCGGGGTGTGTAGCCGTTTTTTTATATTAAAAGGACGCCGTAGCGGGAGCGCCGTCTCTCTGCTGCTACTAACATGGGTGCCGGAACCGGAAGTCTATTTTGGCGCTTTTGATTTGTGTAATCGGTACCACCAAAATAAAGCTCTATCTGTCCCCAAAAAATGTTATAAAATGAATTTCAGTACAGCGTTACATAGTTACATAGTATTTGAGGTTGAATAAAGACATTAGTCCATCAAGTCCAACCTATAGGATCTCGTTTTTAGGAGTACTTTTACCCCTGTATATTACTGTCCCTTAAAAAATCGTCCAAAAGTTTCTTGAACAATTCCACATTTTTTGCTGAAATCACTGCCTGTTGCAGTGAGTTCCAGACCTTAACCGCTCTAACTGTGAAGAACCCCCTTCGCCCCTTGTGCTGGAATTTTTTTTCCACCAATTTTAGGTTATGGCCTCTAGTTTTTGTAACGGAGTTAATTTTAAATAGTTTATCGCCAATGTTGCTGTCACCATTGAACATTTTGTACATGGAGATCATATCCCCCCTTAATCTCCTCACCTCTAATGTGAACATGTTTAACTTTAGTAGCCTTGTCTCGTAGCTCTGGTCCTCCATACCCCTAATTAGTTTGGTTGCCCTCC
>NW_017306729.1:149265-189313 GCF_000935625.1 Nanorana parkeri
TAAACACACGCACGCACTAGGTGCGTGTGATTTTTACACAGCAAAACGTATTTATCAACCAAAAAGTCTCTAAAAGCATATTTCCACTAATGCCATATATGGAAAAATCATGCACATGATGCATATATAATGCTGCTTCCCAGTTTAGACAAAAATGGTTAGCTCATGCAGTTACATTCCTGCATTCATCAACGCAAGCAACATAGAGCTAATTTACACAAGATCACCTTGCAAATTCATGCAGGGCTTTGCACAACACACCTGCTGGGTGTGTACACACTACAAAGGTGTTTAGATTCCACCCATAGATCATGCTGGGAGGGAACACACTATAGAGGTGTATACACGTTCGTGGTGTGTTTATAAGGTTAGTAAATCAACCCCATTATGTTGATCATAGTGCAACCAAAACTTGAAAAAACATAAACATTACATGAAAACCATACAACATGTACAGTAGAAGAAAAATAAAACGTATACATTACTGACTTCGCGCTTTCCCTATGGACGCATGTGCGCTTCAGATCCCATTACAGGACATCCTGGACAATACAAAAAAAAACAAAAGGTGTCCGCCACCCATCCCTACGCTGTAACGATATTGGGAAAGAATAAAAACAGTTAAGCAAACTCAGCAGAGGGTCCCCACACTTTACCCTCAACGCTTACGGTATTTGCGGGGGGTGCCCATCGCCCGCTTTGGTATCTTGGTAGGTTTGCGCGGTGAGCGTGGAGGCAAGGGAGAATTGGAGGGAGACCCAGTCGTTGTATTATCCAACCGATTTAGAAGAAGCGATGCTTCTTGCAGATCCCGGAATGAATGGCTGTGACCGTCAGCTGTGGTGAGATACAAGACACCCGGATAAGCCAGTGTGAATTTGATTCGCTGGCGATACAAGTTGGAGCATGCTTCACTAAAAGCTTTCCTCTGTTTCGCCACTTCCGCCGAGTAGTCCGCGAATAGCAGAACTTTATTTCCATCAGCTGTAAGAGATCCAGCAGCTCTATATTTTTGTAGAATTTGAAGTCTGTCGGCGTAGTTGAGATACCTCACGATAACCGGTCTAGGTGTCTTAGCGGTTTCTTTTGGCGGCCCCAGTCGGTGAGCCCTCTCAGCTGATCAAATGATCAATTCATTTGGCTTATATGATTCAGGGAGACCCACTAACCTCAGGTTATTGCGGCGAGAGCGATTCTCCAGGTCGTCTATTTTGTCTTGCATCGCCCGTGAGGCAGTGTCACAAGTAAGTAACTTTGATTGAGCCTCTAGTAGGTCATCCTCCAGTGAGGAGATGCAGTGTTCCGCCTCTTTAAGTGCACGTGTCTGTGCTGTTAGGTCTTTCCTGATTTGATTCATACCTTGCTGAATGGCTGCCTCCACCGCTTCAGTGATGGTAGGCTTCAGCAGTTTAGCCACCGCAGCTGCTATACGAGCATGGGCACTGTCCTCCTCCAGACCCCTCACATCAGAGGCCGGAGACAAGCTTCGTTGTGGGGAGGTAGCCGGGGCCGCCGCCATCTTAGAGGCCCTTGACTCCCGAGATAGCGCCCTGGAGCGGTTCAGTGATCGGGATCTCGACCTGGATCCCGCCAGGAAATGATCCATCGACGAACACCTGACACTTTGCAGGCTCAGCAGAGGAATATGTGCGGGGTGTGTAGCCGTTTTTTTATATTAAAAGGACGCCGTAGCGGGAGCGCCGTCTCTCTGCTGCTACTAACATGGGTGCCGGAACCGGAAGTCTATTTTGGCGCTTTTGATTTGTGTAATCGGTACCACCAAAATAAAGCTCTATCTGTCCCCAAAAAATGTTATAAAATGAATTTCAGTACAGCGTTACATAGTTACATAGTATTTGAGGTTGAATAAAGACATTAGTCCATCAAGTCCAACCTATTAGGATCTCATTCTAGGAGTACCTGTACCCCTGTATATTACGGTCCCTTAAGAAATCGTCCAAAAGTTTCTTGAACAATTCCACATTATTTGCTGAAATCACCGCCTGTGGCAGTGAGTTCCAGACCCTAACTGATCTTACTGTGAAGAACCCCCTTCGCCCCTTGTGCTGGAATTTTTTTTCCACCAATTTTAGGTGATGGCCTCTAGTTTTTGTAACGGAGTTAATTTTAAACAGTTTATCGCTAATGTTGCTACCACCATTAAACATTTTGTACATGGAAATCATATCCCCCCTTAATCTCCTCACCTCTAATGTGAACATGTTTAAATTTAGTAGCCTTGTCTCGTAGCTCTGGTCCTCCATACCCCTAATTAGTTTGGTTGCCCTTCGCTGGACTTTTTCCAACTCAAGGACATCTTTTCTTAGTACTGGTGACCAGAACTGGACCGCGTACTCCAGATGAGGTCGAACCAATGATCTATAAAGTGGCAAAATTATAGACTTGTCCCTGCAATACATCCCCTTTTTAATACAGGACAAGACCCTGCTAGCTTTGTTTACAGCAGCCTGGCACTGCAAACTACCTTTCAGTTTGTGGTCTACAATGACCCCCAAATCTTTCTCCATTTCTGACTTCCCTAGCGGCACCCCCATAATTGTATAACCCATTTGTTTATTTTTTTATTCCAAAGTGCATTACTGTGCACTTATCGACATTAAACCTCATCTGCCACATTGTTGCCCACTCCCCTAATTTATCCAGGTCCTCCTGTAATGTTATAATGTCTAAGTCCGTGTCTATTACCCTCCCAATTTTGGTGTCATCCGCAAACACGGAAATATCGCTGTTAACACCCTCCCCGATGTCATTAATAAATAAGTTGAACAATATGGGACCCAGCACAGAACCCTGAGGCACACCGCTCATTACACTAGCCCACTCTGAAAAGGTGCCATTTACAGATACCCTCTGGACCCGTTCCCATAGCCAGTTCTCTATCCAAGTACACACCACCTCATCTATGCCCATAGCTCTCAGCTTATGTAGCGAGCTTGTGTGGTACCGTATCAAATGCCTTTGCGAAATCCAGATATACCACGTCTTCCGGGTTCCCTCCGTCCATATCACCCCCTCATAAAAAGTTAGCAGGTTAGTCAGGCAGGAACGATCTTTCCTGAACCCATGCTGATTGTCATTAACTATCACGTTTTCCTGAACAAATTCTACCAAATAATCCTTTATTATACTCTCTTGCAGTTTACAAACTACCGATGTTAGACTTGACCGGCCTATAGTTCCCAGGTTGGCCCCTAGCCCCCTTTTTGAATATTGGGACTACCATAGCCCTACGCCAATCACAGGGGATCCTACCCGTCATTAAGGAGTCCTTAAAAATGAGGAATAAAGGTCTAGATATAACATGGCTTAATTCCTTAAGTACCTTGGGGTGCAGGTTATCCAGACCCACTGCTTTGTTTGCCTTGAGCATTTGTTTGTTTGAGCATTTTAAGTCTTTGTTGTATCCCGGTTTCCGTCAGCCACTGGGGTATCTTTTGAGTTAAACTGGGAGTTTTATCATGTGTCAAACCCGTTTCCCTCCCGAGTGTATACTGAGGAGAAAAAAGCGTTCAGCGCCTCGGCCCCCTCCTTGACGTTTGTGACTAGCTTCCCGCTTGCGTCCTTTATTGGGCCTATCTGCTCCTTTCTCCCCTTTTTACTGTTAATATATTGGTAGAATTTTTGGGGGTTCTTTTTACTATCTGCGGCGATCTGCTTTTCGCACTCACACATTTTTTGTTACATTCTATGTAGTTAAAGAACGCTAATGCCGTCCCCTCCGTCTTATATTTTATAAATGCCGCTATCTTGTCCTTGACGTGTTGTTTTACAGTTTTTTATTAAGCCATATAGGTTTAGTTTTCGATCTTTTGCTTTTGCTCCCTAAAGGTATACACTTTGAAGTAGCAGTATGTAGTGTTTTTTTAAAACAATACCACATCTGGTTGGTGTTTAGGTTGTGAAATAAGTTTTCCCATTTTATTTCCCCCACTAGGTTGCGCAGTTTATCAAAGTTGGCCCTTCTGAAGTTTAGGGTTCTAGTCCTTCCAGTCCACTTCCCTTTTCTGTATTCAATATTAAAAGTAATCGCATTGTGGTCACTATTACCCAATGACTCCCCAATTACAATATCCTCGATTAGCTCTGCATTATTAGTGATAATTAGATCTAGGATGGCTTTTTTTCTGGTAGGAGTCTCCACCATCTGGTCCATGAAATTGTTGCGCAACATGTTTAGAAATCGCCCCGCCTTCGCGTTGCATGACGGAATAAATGTCAGTCAAAGTACTGCAGCGCTGAATACTGAAAAATGGTCTGGACAGGAAGGGGGTATAAACACCCTGGTCAGCAAGTGGTTAAAGAATATATTGTACCAGGAATTTAAACATACATTGCTTGATTATTGATAAAGAAAAAATTACAGTAATACCAAACACTGCAAATCATGTATCAAAGAGTACTACCACAGGAACACTAGCACAGCAATATCAAGAGATTTACACAGGTTCTGGACTGTGGTTCCCAAAATTGCTTCCTCTCCCAAAATGGCCTTTTTCTCCCTCGGATGGCCTCTCCTATCATTAGAAACCCTTGATTGGTCCACAAAACCTAATCAGAGCTGTCTCACGATAGATTGGATGGCAGCCTAAATCTCTTTGATCTAATAACACCTAGGTTGTCTAAAGGCCTGGCTGGCTCCATATTGTCTGAGAAGAGTATATATGCATAATATCTTGAGTGTTATCTTCCTGAGTCAATGGACACTCCCAAAACACCACTTGGTGTAAAACCAGTTGTACCTTTTACCATTTCAGAATGCTGCCTTTTCCCCCTCAATCGCTTTTGACCCATATATCTTTTATCTTGAAACCTGGAAAAGACCCAACGTATCCAGAAAACTATTGTCCTATCTCTTTACTTAATTGTGTCATTAAAATGTATTCTAAATTGCTAACTTTACATTTGCAACCAATACTTCCCAAAGGTGATCCATAATGACCAGTTTGGATTCGTCAGGTTAAGAGAAGTGTGGGACAACACCTCTAAGACCATCACTCTTATTGATTTAGTGCGGAATAAGGATCCCAGCCTGTATCCTGTCCATTGATGCCGAAAAGGCCTTCGACAGGGTCAGTTGGCGATTTCTTGAAATATCCCTTAGACAGTTAAAATTGGGTAATGGTTTTATTGGCATGATTTTAGCGTTATATTCATCCCCTACAGCTCGCATTCCATCTAATGGCTCGTTGTCTGACCCTTTCATGATCTCCAACGGAACCCACCAGGGATGCCCTCTTTCTCCACTTTCACTTATCACCATAAAACACCTTGCACATGCAATACGTTCAAACAGCTTACTGGTGTCTGTGTTTCCCAAGGAGAATACAAGTTGTCTCTATATGCGGATGATCTTCTTTTATACGTGATAAATCCGGCCTGCTCGCTATCTGCTATCTTGCAGGAATTTACAGTATTCGGTTTGCATAGCAATTCTAAAATAAATCTCCATAAATCTGACATGCTGAATTTATTCTTATCTTCTTCAGAAGTGGAACGCCTTCATTGCCTCCAAATCCAAAACAGCACAAAAATGTGTTTTCTTTTGTTTCATTAGAAAATGAATTTTTATGCCGTGCACATGTCTACTGATTCAACAGCTGCAGTAATCATAGGTTTGAGTAGTTTGGTATCTGCTTCAGCAATTCGTGCAGTCAGTATCCGGACCCTCCACTGATGAGGCAGGTAAGTCAGTCTCGTCAACCATCATGTCTGCACGATCTTCCTGTATGGCATTCTGTGATCAAGATAGAGAGCAGAATTGTCCCGTGGCAAGGAACCAATCCATATCCAGTACCTAGTCACCCGAGATCAGTGCAGAAACAGAGTGGCCATTAGAAATCGTGGGGCCCCACACATCTACATGGCTAGCCCCCCCCCTCCCCCCAGTCACTTGGAGGAGAGGAATGAGGCGGCATATGTGGCAAATTGTGGGTGTGGCAAAACTGCGTGGGAAAATGTAATACTTGAGTGAGCCTTCATATAGGGATCAGAAGTATGTAATATAGATGCAGCTTCTTCACCTCCAGCTCGGCATTCACCACCAGCATATTGTCATTCTTCATAGTGGGGGACCTAAGGAACAAAGGGCCCTGGTGCAAGACTTTATCTTGGGCCCCCTTGCATGAGGAGAGGGACAAGAGCGGATTTTACTGGCCCCCAAACCCCCAGATGGGTCCCTGCACCAGAGGAGCTTACTGTCTAATGCCCCCCACAGTCTCACACTATTATTATACATTTTATATAGCTCTGACATTTACCACAGAGTGTACAGAAAACACTGAGCCAGTCACATTAGTTTCTGTAAAGAGGAGCTTACACTATAATGCAGAATGGCACCAGCTGTAGGGGGATTACTAATCCCAGCAATAGACTTTACAGCAATGCAGAAAAGTATATTAATTGGATTCAGGACTTGGCAATGCACTGAACTCTGGACTTAGTAACACTGGACTCTGGGCATATTAACACCCTGGACTTAGTAACGCACTGGACTTATTAACACACTGGACTCAGGACTTAGCACTGCACTGGACTCAGGATTTAGCAACGCACTGGACTCTAGACTTAGTAATGCAATGGACTCTGGACTTAGTAACGCACTGGACTCTGGACACAGTAACGCACTGGACTCAGGACCCACCTGAGGCCCCGCGGAGCCCACCTGAGATCCTGCAGAGCCCATCTGAGAGTGACCCTGCAGAGCACACCATAGATCCTGCACAGCCCATCTGAGTCTCTCTATGGGGGGCTCTGCAGGGTCTCAGGTAGACCGGTCAGGGTCCCTTTCCCTGCACATGTAGCTCCTCTTACCTGCCTCTTCTGGACCCTGGCCTCCTCTGCCACTGGACTGGCGCTGCTGGGCACTAGCCACAGCCAGACTGGTGCAGCTGGGCCCTGGCCTCCTCCACTGCCAGACCAGCGCTGCTGGGCCCCGGCCTCCTCTGCCTCTACCTCCTCCCCTGCCAGTGTGCCCCCCTTGGCCTTGGAACCACGGTGCGGTTACATGGATATCGGCCTACCCCCCTGCTGGCGGCCCTGTTCAGAAGCATCAGGTTTGTTGTTCTGATTTTATGTTAGTAGAGAGGTGCTGGGGAAGGAGCGCTATCTCCCCACTGCTCTTCACGTGGGCACCAGAACCGGAAGTGAGATTTAATGTTGAAAAATGCAAGGCTATGCACATGAGAGCATGGGGGAGGAGGGTGATACATTAGGGAAGTTGGGCATAGAAAAAGACCTAGGGGTGCTCATAGAGACTTGGCAATAGCATGCAATGCCAAGCAGCGGCCAACAAAGCAAACATGATACTGTCCTGTATTAAAAGAATGATTCTAGCAAGGGTTACTGTTACCCTTCACACAGCATAATGAAAAATATATATTTTTAAATACCTTCTAGATTTTTTGCTGCAGTAGCTCAAAAGGCTAAAACCATGTTTTTCTAAGAACCTTCACAGTGTTATGTTCTTACATATAGACTTAGGACTCATATAATATAGAAGACAGGCTTTTAATCTTTTAACCCTTTGTTAGGACAGGTAGTGTTCAAATCTACTTTAAAAATTATAATGAAATGAGCCAGCACACTACCGACAGGGTTAACAAACCCTTACCACTTGAAGCCCCTCCTAGTATTACAAGGAAAGGGAAGCAAGTAGAAATGTTAACCCTTGAAATGTCAAGAAAAGTTAACCCAAGTAAAAGCTATTTTTCTTTAGATTAAGCTATGTGAATGGGAACATGTAACAAATATAAAATATTATCCCACTATCCCACAGTGTTATCCCACTATGGCTGCAAAAGTGGAAATGCACTTTAAAACATTTGCTAAACTAGGCTTTGCACTGAATGTTAAAGTAGAATTAAACTCTCAATTGTTTTTGCATATACAGTATCTACTACTAGCAAGCAGTAGATATATGAAAAAACATTTAAAAAAACTAAAAAAAGTTAGCAAAAAAGGTCAAAACTATACCTTGTTTCCACCGCTCACTCCCGTTTGAAGATTTGAAGCTCCTTGAGCGTCCATGCAGGATGATGGGGTGGGCACATGCACAGTAGAGATCTTCAGCAGGTAGAAGAGAAAAAGGAGAGACACAGTGGTGCTGAATGCGCGCAGCCAGGAGCGTGCTTGTCGGACAGACACCATGGGACAGGAAGAGACAGCAGAAATTGTGAAGAAAGTCACCAGCACACCAAAGAGTCCTTTCAGGATCACCAATAAAATGAACATTTGGTTGATCCTGAATGGATTCTTTGGTGTGATGGTGACTTTCTTCACAATGATTTCTGCATACAGCGCTGCCACCCGCAGTCATTAGAGGCACCCTCGCCAGCCATTGGCATATCCAGTAAGCAGTGCAACAAGATTTCCTCTCATTCAGGAAGAGACAGCAATCTGCACTGGATCAGAGACCGGCACCAGCGCTGGAGGGATTGCTGAATACAAGTGGAAGGAAGAAGATGATCGGATCAAGAGGCATCATTTAAGATAAGTCTTTAAAGCAGCATGGGGAGGAAAACATTTGTGACTTTAATGTCACTTTAATTCTAATTTTCAAACATGAAACATTCTAAATTGCACCCATTGGTTCTAATTAACTTTACATTTTTTTAAAAAATTGGGGTTTAGCAATACTTTATATGTACTAGGAATCTTTAGTAACACTAGCTGCCTATTGTTTCCTGCTGATAAAAAAGTAATGGAATCAGTAATGCTGAATTCATAGTTCCATTTTGTATTCCTCCTCTTATACAACAATAGATTTGACTCATTATACCAGAACAGATCCAAGGTATAAAACATTTTTATTATGCTCCTGTGTTTGGCAGACACCAGGGTCAGGTTGTAATGAGGCTGTAAATATCTCTCCCCCTCCCTTTTATTCATTGTAACACGATCAGTACACAACAGACAGATCTGCCTTTGCACACAATACACCCTCTGGGGCGAAGGGTGGAGGGGGAAAGTGCCACTATGAATACTTATGAATGGGAGAGCTCAAAAACAGCTTGCAAAACACAAAGGCATTTCCATGAAAATATGAAGAGGAAAGCTAATAAAAATGTAAGTTTCTGTTTTCATATACATCAACTCCATATGCCTGCTTCATGTTCACTCAGTGTTCATTGCTGGCATATGTTTTTAAACAAATATCTCTGCAAAGGTGGAAATGGGCTTTAAGGCTAGTGCAGCAAAATGCACATTTAAAGGTATACTGAACTGCTTTGTTTGATACAACTCAGTACAGGTCTGTGCATGTTTGGAAGATGAAATAATCTAAACAAAAGGAAAACTTACCTGGCTAAATACTTGATGACAGCTATTATGATAAAGATAAAGTTAAAACTGATCTCCAGGCAATCAGCCAAATGCACAGTTAAAATACAGATGGACTTCCGGTTCCGGCGCCCGATGCTGTAACGGCACCTCTCCGTCCCTCGTCCCGTCACAGCTCCAATACCTGACTCCCTCGCCGCATATCTTTTTGTGTTTTTTTGTTTGTCTTTACTCTGTTTTTGACCATGCACAATCACAATCACTCCATGCCCTGGCTGTATCTGTACAAGGTACAGCTGGCCCACTATACGTCTAATACAGATGAACTGCCAAAAGATTTGTAATTTTGTCCAGCCACTTTTTTGATTAATCTAAAAGACAGAACAGCCAACAGAGCGACACTACTTTGTTGGAGTTTAAAAATACAGCGGTGTGAACTCCCTGGCCTGCTGATTGGACAATAAAGGAGTAGCAATACATTAAGTGCTTGCTTAGACAGGCTTTGTAGCAATGGTATTAGTTTGACATCAGTTTGAGACACTTCTGAAATCAATCAGAATTCATTGGCAGGTGCATCTGACCTACAGTCATCTTCCTTATGCCCTGCATTTGACCTGCTTTAACCAAGCATTTGCATTACAATAAACTTGAATGGGATTGCAAAACCCACTTGAAGTGAACAAAATTCTGTCGACACACCCCTAAGTCATTAACTCTTCTTCTTCTCTTCTTCAGTCAGTTCTCTCCTCCAATCTGAATCTTGTCGGTGAGCACAAGCTTTGCACAAAAGCTTAGAACAAAGCTTTCCTAAAAGAATGGAGGCTGTCATAGGTGAAAAGAGTGTGTGTATGTATGTGGTGGGGTGTCCACAAATCTTTGGCCATATGGCATATTTAGAAGTCATAACATCAGCAGTTCTGTTAAGAGTGTTCAGCATTAAAAGATCCGTGCTTTTTACTCTCATAATCATCCTTTGTACATTAGTGATCCATTAGAGCTACTACTACAATGTACTAGCATTACTAGATGCAAGCAGTGCCGCTTACTTTAAAAGGTCATCATCCTAGATACATTAACAATCCAAGTTAAGCTGTTCAAGGTAAATTTACAAACTAACGAGTACTTCTAACACTATGTAACATTATAACTATATATAACATAACACTATATAAAGTAAGGAATATTGTGCATACTGCAATGGTATTTATTTATTCATTTCTGATGGACCTTATTGTTAAAATCACCATGCAATTTAACATTTGAGCAACTAAATACATTAAAAGTTTATTTCTTTAGATTACAATAGAATTAATATTCTACACACACTATACTTAATTTTTCCACAGCTGATTTTAGATCTCATTTGCTAAACCACATCCATATTTAGCTTGGGAGAGCCCAAAAAAAGATCACATTTATAGTTCTCAGATTCCAGCTGAAGTAATGTGTCACACATGAATATGTTGTATGCCTACAATTATTCTTGTAGCCCTCATTGGCTAAACCACATTCCCATTGATCATTTGAATATTCCCCAAAAAATAAAGTTTATATTTTTATCATTATAATACAAGGTTTTTGGTACACACTGCATTAATGTATTTTATTACATTTCTAGGAAGTCGCATTTGATAAAACACTTATCTCATGCAGCTTATCTCAAGACACTTAGGACAAATATAAAGCTTTTATTTATTATTGTTAAAATGAAGAAACATTTTACATACTACATAGACAGTATTTCAGCAATCTCCTTTTGGCAGCATTTATTTTGAGCAGGAGGAGCAATACTCACTTTTACAAAAACAAAAATTCAACTTTAGAGTATATTTATCAGACAAAAAGACAGCAAAATATTGTACCGACTCCTTACAAATTATTTTATAAAGTTGTAATGGTCTAAATTTTGAACAGGAGAGACACTCGCCAGCTTGCAATCAAAACATCAAAATTAGTGCATTATTTAGCCAAAAATAGGCAACAAAAAAATTTACAGACTCCATGTACAATATGTAAGCACTTTTATGAAGCCACAGTTTATTATGGAAGGACCAGCTTAAAATGAAAACATCACTGTTAGACTACACTATTTCACTACTGCTTTCTTGGAAGATTAGAGCCTATGGTCATCTCTACCACGCAGACCACAGAGATAGTGATGAATGAGCTCTAGACCCACCATCAGAGCCCCCTGCCCTCCTTCTCTTGCTGCAAATATGGACTAACCCACCCAGTGTGCTCATGATTTCATCCGTGGGTGGATATATAGTAACTACTGACACTTTTATTATTACTATTCCACTGCTTCATTACATAGTTACATAGTATTTGAGGTTGAATAAAGACACAAGCCCATCAAGTCCAACCTATTGCGTGTGTGCATTTATGTTTGAGCAGGTGTGTGCATGTGCAGGCCTCAAAATTTCCACTCGCCCCCTTGCAATTGGTGAGTGAAAATTGCAGGGGGCGAGTGGAATGTCAGCAATGGTGCCTCGCCGGCGGGACTAGGGATGGGACACTACCGCCGCGGCGATCACTCGCTTCTGTTTTCTCTTCTCTTTCTCGCCTGCTGCAGCTACAGAGCAACCGAGCCCGAGAAGAGAGAACAGAAGCGAATGCTTGCCGCGGCGGTAGTGTTCCATCCAGAGCCAGAGCTAGCTCTCTGCGCTCCCTCTCTTTTTGTCTTAAAGAGCCCCCCCTCCCAGTCCTCATCTTTTGGACATTATTAATCTGAGTTGCCCCACTCAGTACGCCCCTCGCTTGCGGCCATATTGAGTGGGGCACTCATATTAATAACGTGCTGGATTAGTCTGACCCAGGGGCGGACTGGGCCCGGGGGCAGGGTGGCAAATGCCCCCCCAGGCCTCTCTGATACCTTTGCAAATGCCCCCCGCCACGGCAAGGACTTCATCTCTCCCCTCTTGGCCTCTGCAGCAGCAGAGCGACCGAGAGGGGAGAGATTAAATGCTTATGGCGGCGGTGGGGGGCGTTTGCAAAGGTATCAGAGAGGCTTTGGGGGCAATTGCCACCCTGCCCCCGGGCCCAGTCCGCCCCTGGGTCAGACTAATCCAGCACATTATTAATCTTAGTGCCCCACTCAATATGACCGCAAGCGAGGGGCATACTGAGTGGGGCAACTCAGATTAATAACGTCCGAAAGATGTGGACTGGGAGGGGGGCCTCTTTAAGACTGCGGTGGTGGGGAGAAGAGAACAAGAAGCTCTACTGCCATCGTCTGTGCCCTCTTCGATTGGGCTCCTCGGTTACAAAGCAGTTTCCTCCGCCCACCTCAGCTGCCATTGGTGGGAGAGGAAGACTGCCGAACCGCAGTTGACTGGATTCTGCTGCGCGGGAGAGAGCACGTGGAGCCGGCTGGACGTGCAGGCAACCTCGCTGCTCCCCCGCCATCACCAGGAGAAGAGGTCAAAGCAACTGTAAGTTCCTGTACTTTCTTTGTGACCTCTGCACTGCGATACATACTGACCGCTGACCTCTGTACTGTGTACTGACCTCTGTACTATGCGTCACATACTGACCTCTGTACTGCGTGTCACATTGCTGACCTCTGCACTGCACGTCACATTGCTGACCTCTGCACTGCGCGTCACATTGCTTACTTCTGCACTGCGCGTCACATTGCTGACTTCTGCACTGCGCGTCACATTGCTGACCTCTAATGACAAATTGCCATTCAGTACAACCGCTTTCAGGGTCTCAGAAGTACCCCTTCATCAGGCTCAGAATGAGCCTGATGAAGGGGTACTTCATATACCCCGAAAAGCGCTTGTACTAAATGTCAATTTGTCATTAAAGGACTTTTTGCTGTAAATATTGTGGTGTGCTGGTGACAATTTTTACTACTTCTATATTGCTCATGGTGCCATCCGTGGTCGCTGCAAGCACCCACCTGCTTTGCAGGTTTACTATTTTTCCGGTAAGGCTGGTTTCCTATTATATAACATTGCTGCCCTCTGCACTGCGCGTCACATTGCTGCCCTCTGCACTGCGCGTCACATTGCTGCACTGCGCGTCACACAGCTGGCCTCTGTATTCTGCATTGCACCACTGACTTCTGTACTGTGCATTGTTACTGATCTTTATACTTTGCGTCACACCGCTGACCTGGCAGAGTGAAGGCCGGGGCAGGGTAGAGGTTAGGTGGGGCAAGTGGTGGTGAGTAACTTTTCAGGCCTGGCTAGTAGCTTAGGACTTGACATTTTGAATTTTGAGCCCTGCATGTGTATTAGTCCATGTGTCATTTTGCTCTTAGGCCTACCTGTTACACTCACTGATTTACTTTCCAGGTCACAAAACCTAAAGTTTTATTGCGCTTTCCATCCCCCTGACTCTTCCAATCTGAACCTGTGGTTGTACATCTTTTCCCCTGCATGTTCTGCCCTTTACTCCCTTTTCTCTTTTCTTTCCTTTTTTTGTTACTACCATCCAACCATCGGGCAAAGCCACACCTCTACTAAACAACCCCTTGGTCGGAATAGCAAGTAACCAGCAGGAACTTTGCGAGATTGTCTCTAAAAATCTGGTTGGACAACTACTAGTAGGATGATGTCCCTGTGTTAACTTCATAGCTTTTCTAATTTTTCTGTTTTTCTAATCTTACTACTGGCAATCCATCTGGGCATTCCTATTAAGACTAGCACTATAGCTTTATATGATGCTGGTTACTGCCTACTGGATAGTTGAGGCATGCACCCATACACATTGTCCCACTCTGGGCACCATCCTCTTGTTACCAGACCCCAGCCTGCAAGTTCCCATCTCATGTAATGGAGATTCTGCTAGTTCACTGTGTGTTATCTTCACTCCAGTGCCTGAACACACACACCCTGATATTCTGGTTCAGCTCCTGAAAACACTCTCTGACATATTTTCATAGCATGTTGCTTGTGGTATGGTATTTGGTGATTGTAGATTAATACTGATGTAAACTGTTTATTTTTGTTGCCTTGTAAAGAGGGGCCTATTTACTATGTCATCTATGTTCAGATTTAGTTATCTGTCCTCCATGTACCTAGGAGGTTTTACTGCAAGATGAGATTGGAGGGACTTATTTTTTTATTGTGG
This sequence comes from Nanorana parkeri, assembly GCF_000935625.1. NCBI lineage: Eukaryota > Metazoa > Chordata > Amphibia > Anura > Dicroglossidae > Nanorana > Nanorana parkeri. The sequence continues at coordinate 163,645 of NW_017306729.1, forward strand.
CTGCCCTGCCCCTCACCATTTGGAGAAATTCTTCAAAACATCCTGTAGTAGCTTAGCCTCACAACTGGGCACTACCCACACAGAAGTACTATCCTCCATCCACTCCATCTTGCAGCCAGAACCCTGGACTTATTGGCAGAGCTTTGTTCATCAACAATGCCCCTATTTTCTCATAGTTTATTTATTATTACATGTTTTTTACTTGTCCATGTTTGTACCACACGTTACAGTCCTCTGTTATCTGGTGTAATTAGTGATTGCACACATACAATCATCAAGTGCATCAGGGTGGATAACAGAGAAACAAACCATCTGACACTTTCTTTCTTGGCTCATAAGGTGCAGTCCTAATGGGTTCCAACTCAATTCTCTACCTCCATGTAGGACATTTCCTCCTTTGATTGGGTAAATGGGAAACTAATGCTTTAGACATTCAAGACATAGGGGCTAGCTACCTCTCCTTCTGCCCTCTACCTACCCCCATTACCTAGCCCCCTCCTCCGGCACCCTCTTCCATGCCACCTTTGTTATTAGGCACTATGGGGTAGATATGCTAAAGAAGAGGATTCCCCCCCCCCCCAAAGTAAATGTTAGCTTTTAGTTTAGGGAATAAGGTAAAATTGTGTGTACTACAGTTCCCCAATCATGTGCAATCAAAAATAGTATTGTTTTTTATTTCCCTTGCATATAGTTCTGTATCCATTTGTATCCAATGTATCCATTGATCATGATTGCAGCACAATTGCCCAAGCTTTCTCATTAACGGAAGAGACATTTTGTCATTTGTAACAGTGAGCTGCATCAGATGGTGACAGCCATCACTTAAGAGTCCTGGGGCAATGTCATAATTCATGTGTTGATGTCAATTACTGTTCCATTTTGAAAAGGATGCTATGGACAAGAATATATGCCAAAATGACATTTGCTACTCCTGAGTGCCCTGGGCATTACAGGGCTTTTGCTTGTTAGTCAAATGAACGTTAAGGTAACATTAGTTCTACCAACGAGAAACAAAGCAACAAAAAACAATTTTCAGGAAAAATAAATATGTGACCATATTAAAAATGTAGGTTTGAGTGAAAAAAATATACATCCCACAATGAGGGGAAAGTAATTTAGGCTTCTATATAGTTAAAGTGCCAGCACATCAATAAATGCTTGCTTTTTAATTAGCTATAGCTTAAAGCTTGTCTGCATTATTTGCAATTTTTTTTTCATTTTAAAGGGTAATTTTATCCAATAAACTAGGGATGCACAATACCACTTTTTTAAGGCCGAGTACGAGTACCGATACTTTTTCTCAAGTACTCGCCGATACCAATTACCAATACTTTTTCTTAAAGGGGACAGGTCACATTTTTCCTAAAGCAATACAAAATCATGATTTTAGGTCAGTTTGTTAATATTATGAAGAACATGAACACTCTGTAGTGTGGCACAGCTATATCCAATTCTGCATACCTGGCTTTATATACCCATCCAATCGGCCAATCAGCGGGAGAAGAGATCAGAATGGAGCAGATAACTAGGCTGTGACATCTGCGGCCATCTTGCTTCATTGAAGATGCGATGGAGGTCCTGTGTGCGGCGGATTCGGGTCCCTGAAGATGGCGGACGCGGCACAGGTACTCGTTTTTTGTATCGGAGTATTTGCACGAGTACGAGTACTCATGCAAATACTCGGTATCGCCGCCGATACCGATGCTTGTATCGGTATCGGTGCATCCCTACAATAAACATATTATATTATATTATTTGTGGTAAACTGGCAAGTTAAAATAGCCACTGCTTAAAAAAATACATACATGTTTCTAAATGCATTGCCTTTGGGATTGCAAACAATTTTTTTCCTGTTAGAGCAAAATGGGCCAAGGTTTGTCATGCTTTCCTGTGAATCAACTGCTGGTTTACGCTTCAGAGCAGGCAAGATTTATTGAAAAAAAAAAAAGAAAAGCTGGGGTTTTTTAGGCACCTGGATGACAACTTCCAAACCAATGAATTATAAAAAATATATTTATTCGTATTAAATTTTTAAAATGAATGAATTGATTTCATAAAAAATGACAACATGATTATATAACTCCCTAGGAGCTCACTCCATTCCTGTTCTATCCTTCATAGAGATATGGGTAACATGATTAATTGAATCACAGTGCATGATAATACAAAACATGTTTAAGAGCAATTAACAAACTTGACATGATTAGTAATATGACATTGCAAGAACATGATTGTAAGAATTTTCCATAATACAAGATTTGAATGGATAGCTAACAGTGGAGGAGCATGATTGGTCTCGACGTTTTGCGCTTAGCGGTGCTGCTTCAGGAGGAAGAAGTTATCTACATAATTTGAAAAAGGATATATATATGTAATCATGATCTACAACATAAAATCCTGGCTCAATATGTAGTAATTTTTTCCGGTGAAAATATCACCTACCATTCAGTGGGTCAATGTGTGTGCATCCCTGCAACACCGTCCAGGCACAACACCTGAGCCACAGTCACAGGAGCAGATGAGGGGGGGAGAGGCCAGGACCATGAACCCCACCTAGAGCAGCAGAAACTGAGAGCTATGTGGTATCCAAGATAACATTTGAGAGCTAGATAAGGGGCAAAATCAGAGCCTCACAATAGCAGCAAGACTAAGGGGTCTATTCACGAAGCTGCCGAAGGATCTGGCCGTAGCTTTGGCCGATCCTTCAGCTAGCTTCGGCCCCAGGGCCCCTTCGGTTCAGTAGAACCGAAGGGGTGCTGTACGGGCTATTCACAATAGCCCTTACAGCTCCCTATCATGGCCGAGCGGCTCAGCCGAGCCGAACGATGAACTATAGACCTATAGCCCTTCTCAATTCCGATTTTAAGATCTTTACTAAAATCCTAGCTAACAGACTTGCTACACATTTACCCACAATTATTAAACATGACCAAGTAGGATTTGTGCTTAATAGGCAAGCGGGGGACAACACACGCAGACTCATAGACTTAATCGATGTAGTAAATACAGACAAACTGGAAGCACTACTTGTTAGTCTAGACGCCGAAAAAGCTTTTGATAGGTTAGGTTGGCCCTTTCTTCATGCGACATTGTCCCATGTAGGAATCAGAGGCCCCTTTGCTCAGGCAATACGGTCCTTATATACTATTCCCTCAGCCTCTATTAAAATTCAATCGGCTACGTCAGCGCCTTTTCAGATAAGCAATGGTACAAGGCAGGGTTGCCCCCTATCCCCCCTCTTATTTAAATTATGCATAGAACCTCTCGCAGCACACATTCGTAAGTCACAAGATATATCAGGCATACGGATAGGCGGACAGGAGTTTAAAATAGCACTGTTCGCAGACGATGTTATTCTTACACTGACGAAACCTTTACTATCATTACCAAATCTACAAGAAGCACTCCATCGATATTCCATGGTGTCCGGATACAAACTAAACGCAAGTAAAACCGAAGTTCTACCGTTAAATGTGGATCAGGGGACCCTGGCCTCGTTACAAACCTCTTTTCCATATACCTGGAAGAGTGATACCCTGAAATACCTGGGCATCTACCTTACACCCAAGTCAAGCTCCTTATACACAGCCAATTATAAACCACTATTTCAGTCCTTACGGTCACAGATGAAGAGGTGGCTTTCATTAAAATTGTCCTTTACGGGTAGACTTACATCAATAAAAATGACATTGCTACCTAAACTTTTGTACCACTTTAGCACTTTGCCGGTTAAGATACCGGCATCAGACCTAAAGTCCTTTCAGAGTGATGTACTGAACTTTGTTTGGGATGGTAAAAGACATAGGGTTGCTCAAAGAATACTATATGCTTCGAGAGCGAAAGGGGGACAGGCACTACCACATTTATTCCATTATTACTACGCAGCTCAATTGCGCGCTATACCAACACTAACGAGGAGTGAACCCTCCACTAGCTGGGCGGAGATTGAGGGGTTGCGGCTGCAACCAATACATCCTAATGCCTTACTGTGGTCTGGTCCATTACAACTCCCTCGTAGCAAGTTGTTGTCCTCCATGGCACTTCTGCTGGATATCTGGAACAAAATTAAATTCTCCCTGGGGTTAACGACGAGCCGATCGTCCTTGACGTCCTTTATACGGAACCCCAAGTTACCCTCTGGCATGTCGCATGACTGGATAGAGATGTGGCAGGCCAGAGGTATGTTCCATGTTAAGGATATTCTAGATGTAGTATCGCTTAAACTATTACCTTATGAACAGCTGCGAGAACAACATAACCTTCCCTCACGCGCTCTTACTTACTCTTACCTACAAATCAAACACTTTATGCAATCTATTTCGTCCAATTTAGTATTCCCTAGGCGAACGCAATTTGAAGTAGTGTGCTCCACTGATCAATCTTCGAGGGGGTTGATATCCTCCATATATAGGTTACTGAATGATGGTACTCAAGACGCTCTAACTTATCACTCATATATGACAAAGTGGGATAGGGACTTAGGGTTCGCAGTAACACCACAGCAATGGGAACTTATATGGCGCTCAGCCGCCAAGACCTCAATATGTTCAGTATATAGGGAAAACCTATATAAAATATTATACCATTGGTACTACACACCTGAGGTGCTACACTCCATATACCCATCAACGTCCCCAAATTGCTGGAGGTGTGGCAGTGACATAGGTTCTCTATTCCACATATTTTGGTCTTGCCCTACATTACAACCTTATTGGAAAATGGTGCAACACACACTCGAACATGTAACTGGTCACTCACTTCCTTTAGCTCCTATACACTACTTGTTAAGCCTCCCATTTCCACAATTATCGAAAACTGATAAAAAACTGGCATATACTAACTGCAGCAAGATGCTTGATATCAGTACAATGGAAAAGACAACTTCCACCTTCTAGAACTGAGCTATATGCTCGAGTTAAAGAGGTCCAGTCCATGGAATATCTGACTGCGAGGCTTAACAATACTTTAACAGTACACAAGGGAGTTTGGAGGGCTTGGACGTTAGAAGAAGACCACTTGGGGGAGACATAATTGTAAGAAATAATTGTAAGAAAAAATACGTGTAGGAATAGATGAGGGTAGTAGATAACCCAGGAGTTCATAGCGACAAAGAATACCGGAAAATGGAACGTCCAGACCCGAACCATTACACTACTTTATTGTCATTTTATTGAAACTATACAGAGGAATGTGGCAGTTCAATTTTGTTTTGTTCTTCTCCTACTTTTCTACTTTCTATATACTTGCTTTCCTAATTTCTTCTGAAATTTGATGCAAACTCGTTACGCATATACGACTACCGGGCCGACCGGATATGGGAACTTACCAGCAGTATATAAATATAGGAGACAAGAGAATACATGGTTAGACATATTAGCTGTGAATAAGTAACTACATTGGCGCTGATTTGATACAGAATAGTCAAAATGTTATACGCATTAGCATCCATGGTGTGTCTATTCCTTATACTTGTTTTGTTAAACCAAGATCCCTGGCTATGTTTTATCATAATGTCACGAAGATGTTTGTATCACCTTTGTCTGAAAAATTTAATAAAAATTGGCAATTTAAAAATAAATAAATAAATGTTTACATTTTAAGTCCACCTCCAAAACGCTATACAGTATGTGTGGGCACATATCTGACTTATGCTGTGTCTGCAGCTTTTCCTTCCACAGAGTGTTTTTGTCAAATAAACGTTATTTTTAAAAATGCACTAATTGTTACACTCAAAGATTCAATGTGCTCTTTAGACCTAAGCTTTAGGTTCACAATGGTTTGTAACTGCCAGTACCAAATCCTCCTGTAGTCCACTTATCTAACAATAAAAGCACTCAAAGGTGTTGTTTAAAAGATACAAATGTACATTATTAGAAATTGACTCTTTGCCTGATCATACTGTTGCCTGTGATTTAGATGGTAATGGTCTCTTAACATCAATTCCTTATGACATCAGGAGCAATTATTACAGAAACTCTCCCACAATCTAAAGTATACTTTCTTGGCTGTTTAGAGATAATCTTAGCAACAACATATTGTGATTTAAGGATATCTTCTATGCTCAAATTCAGGGAACCTACATGGGTTAGCCATACGCACCATCCTCTGCTAATCTTTTTTGCCTGGTTTAGAATTGAAACTGCTCAATAATAATCCTAATTATAAGGACTTTATTTTTGGTTATTTCAGTTTTGTCAGTGAAGTTCTGCTGTGTTGGAAAGACCCTGAGGAGATATTGAACAGAACTCAAATAAGGCAAATTTGGTAAATGATACATTTATAATCACTGCAGAATGCTCCCAAGAGCCTAGTAATTATATGAGTGTCACTGTTTCCAGCTCGAATGGCAAAATTGTTACAGTCATATTCTGCAGTCATATTCTGCAATCCATTGTTTTACAATGATAGCTTTCATACTGATAATAAGAGGATGACCATTCCAATGAGCAGTTGCTCAGGGCCTGCACAATTACATCCACTAATAATGGTTACAACATTTCTGTTGACAATTAAAGCTTAAACTTATGGATGGGGTATAAACAATCTACATTGTTAAAAGTTATAAGTGAGGTGAAAAATTGTAAGAAAGATACATTTCTATCCCAGCCATAAAACAAAAAATAAACAATAATAGTTGCATTCAGTTAGTTACCAAGCACTGTAGCTTCTCAAGAAACTTTAAAAATGTTATGTACATTTACTTGCCACTATTCACGCATGATAAGAATTTTAGATAATTATTTATTGAACAAAAGCTGGCTTTGGAATCTGAAGAGGAGGGAAGGAAGGGACTGTATCTGTAATAGGCGCACACTATTTATAGAAGAAAAAACAAGAAATACTATATGAAGCACATATAAGGGGAACATACTTAATTTTCAGAAATCACTTCCTCATCGCCTACCAATTTGGGAAGTAGAAAAAAGGTATGGGGTGCTGACTCTCTTAAATTAGTAGATGTTCTCACTCAGGTCTAATGCAGTTTAGAATTAATGATTCTCTTTAGGTAACTCTCTCAGATGTTTTGGCTGAAGGCAGAGCTGTAGCTAGCTCCTTTTGCGCCTGAGGCAAGAACAGAAAATTGTGCACCCCAACAGATGTTATGTCACCCATCGCTGCGCACGCACGGCGTCATGTGACGTAATGCTCCCCACCTCTAGCATGGTAGCATGTAGCTATGCATTCCTATAGTGGTTTTTTAGTTTTTTTATTCTGACGGCAGCCAACGGCTCCGATGTCAGATGGAAAAAAAAGACAACAGAGCAGGGAAAGGTTTACTCTGCTCGATCGAGCAGAGTAAAACTTTCCAGGAGAAAGTGTTTCTCTCCCGGGCGGCCGGGAGCCGCTAATAGCGGGAGACTCCCGGAACATTCGGGAGAGTTGGGCTGTCTGGAGATCAGCGTCCCTGGTTACCTGATAACTAGAGACACTGATCTGTCTGTGCGAGCGGCCGGAGCCAGCCGTGAGATGACGGCTGGCTCCTCCCAGCAGTCAGTAGCAGGCTAGGCCAGCTTCGGCTATCACCTCGGCTCAGTCGAGCTGAAGCATATGCCTTTGGCTCGACTGAGTCGCTCGGCCGCCTCTGGAAGCTGTTCGGGCTATAGTGAATATCCCGTACAGCAGCCCTTCGGTTCTACTGAACCGAAGGGGTCCTGGGGCCGAAGCTAGCCAAAGGATCAGCCGAAGCTACGGCTAGATCCTTCGGCTGCTTAGTGAATAGACCGCATGTAAGAAGATGAATGCTGGAGTCTGGTCAACAAATCACATGTGCTAATGTGTTATGTTATGGTACATTTTGTATGGTAATCTGAATTGTCTGTGGTTTATATATTTGTTTATCATTATTGTATTTTTTTTTTGTTATGTGTAAAGCTCAATAAAAAGTAATTGATTTAAAAAAAACAGACAAATTTGGTTTTGGATAATGGTATGGCTGCCCTGTATTGTTTCCCCATTATTCGTATACAGCTTACTTACAATGGCATATTGTCATGGGGGAACTTTGTGTAAACAAGCACGCCTAGGCTCGTCAAAGCTTATTCAGACTCTTTGACACCATTGGCTATTGATGGCAATTCATGATACAACACTGCCAATTAGAGCTGGAAAAAGTGAAATACATCTTGCATAAGCTTTCATACAAGTCTTGAGGGGCACCGCCCACAGGTGGGCGGCCAATTTGTCTTAATAAAAGCCAGTAGCTGGAAAGTGAATGGAGGACTTTACACATGGAACTCTGACCAAGAGAGGGGCATCAGGGGGACTTAAAAATGGAACTTTGAGAAAGAGAGGACATCACTCTGACCAAGAGAGGACTCACCATTGAACTCTGAAACAAAGGACTTAGAGAGACTGCAACCACAGGTCGGCTTAGTAGATCGGGAGGTGAGCGAACACATACCGGGTTCTCTCACCTCTCGATCCTGTCACGGCTCTCTGCCGTGACAGGGGGAGGGGCTGGATTCTCCTCTCCCCTCTCCGATCTGCCAGCGCTGACTGGCGGAACGGACGGGGAGGGGGCGGGGACAGCTGGGTCTGCCGTTAGATAGGCAGAGCTAGCTGTCACTCACGCAGCTGGGCGGATCTCGACGTCCATGTCGGGATCCGCTCTGGCTGCGGCGTCTCAGTATATATATATATATATATATATCGGTATACTGAGCTTAGGGTAACGGGAGGACGCTAGTTTGTGTCCTCACATTACCCTAAGGAGAACTATGGGGAAAAACACTGACCCCATAGTTCTCCTTTAATTGTTAACACATGGAACATATATACTAGGTTTTAGAAACACAAATGCTCCATTGGTATGGGTTTAGGAAATCAACATCTAATACTTCCATGCCCAAACATTTGATGTGGGCTACAGGGTGTCACAATTAAATAGGTTGTTAGATTCTGAAGGTTTGTAACCTAATGATGTCCATTTTTTTAACAATTTAGGAGCTTGGGATTTTGGGGGGCATTTTATTTATTGTGGGTGAGTTGTAATAAGTACTGGTGTATTTTGGGTACTGTCTGTTAAATATTATCACTGCCCAGTAGTATATAAATGTTTAATTTACCTCTGAACTGCTCCATAGTGTGAGTGTTATAGGTTGGACAGTTGGACATATGTAGTCATTTACTATTTTTTAACATCTAATAATACTAAATCGGTATTTTAAACTGGCCAGATAGATCACAGAGTGATATCACAGGGCGTGGGTCGAAGCATCATATCGCCCCTTGAAAATGGATAAATTTGTTGACTGGACCCGCGGCACACCCCGAGCAGACCAGGCAAAAAAAGGCGTGCAGAATCTACTTGAGGCCATGGAGGCCTCACAGCCTGCCTCCCAGACTGACTCAGATGCTGACTCGATCCCGGATGCTGGCTCCCCAGTCGATTCAGCCAAAATCGCAGCGGAGGTAGCCAACTTGCTGAAGCCTACTATCCAGGCCTATAGCGGCGGCTGTGGAGACGGCGATCGCCAAAGGTATGCAATCCCTATGCCACGATCTCCTGGCACAGACGCGTCGTATCACAGAGGTGGAAAACAGGGTCTCTCTCCTGGAAGACGAGCTGGCGTTCGCCACTTCTCATATCCGAGACCTCACCCAACAACAACAGCTGACTTCCACTAAGTTGGAGGATCTGGAAAATCGTTCTAGAAGGAACAACCTCCATATAGTGGGCCTACCAGAATCCTACCCCTCAGCGGACTTGCCACGCATTTGCTCACATCTCCTCCCGGAAGTGCTGGGGCTTGCCCATGAATGCAAGGTAGAAAGGGTGCATCGCTTGGGTCCACCCCAGCAGAAATACTCGCGCCCTCGCCCAGTGATAGTGAAGTACCTGTCATATGTGGAAACAGCAGACATTCTGAAGGCCTATCGTAATGCCAATACCCTCTGCCTAAATGATTGCAACGTCTTGCTCTTCGCTGATTATTCAGCGGAGGTCAGCCGCAAGCGGAAGGCCTTCTCAGAAATATGCAAGACTCTGAACCAAAGGAAGATGCGATTCTCCTTGACATACCCCGCGATTCTGCATGTTCAATCCATGGATGGGATTAGACATACCTTCATAACACCACAGGAGGCGCTCTCTTTTCTTGACCCCGCCAGTTCATCGGGCCTGGACCAGCGCACCCACTCAGGAAGCAAGCGGCAGCGAGATCTTCCCCTCCTCCTACCTCATCAACAGCAGATCCCCCCTGAACGGGATGAAATGACCATCGTTTGCGTCTCTAAGATATATCGGCCACTATAGGCGATATTACTCCTTACGCTAAGTCCTTCTGTTGGGGGCTTACAATGTTGATGTTTTGCGTTCCTTTTTTCTTCCTACATTCAGCGTTCAATTTGCGGATTCTGCTTGATTATACTGGTGGGACCTGGCATATCTGAAACTACAATGCCTGACCTAGGTCACACCGACCACAGTATCTGCCTGAGGACCCCGTCACGTAACTATACTCTGTGATTTTTAGTTTGGACTTTTATTTACCTGTTTTTTAGCATACCTTGTTGCTTCACACCATAGCTCTGGCCCAGTACATTACTGGTTCTTCCTAGTCCTGTATATTTTAGCCAAGGACTGGTTTGGTAGGAAAAAAGGGAGTGCTATGCTTAGGATGTTGCGTTTAGCCGTTCTTCAATCCGCCCGGCGGATTCCATCTGCTCTGGAAGCGGTTACTCCGGGTGGATTACCTGACGGATGGTTATATGTGTTTTATGTGTTTTATGTGTTATGCAGTTTTTCGTTTTTTATTTTGTCACGGTTACACATGTCACAGCTCATTGTTTGTACCTGGTGCAGACTATGGCTGGGTGATGATATATGGTGCACTGGGAATTTTCTATGTCAGTATCTGATCACTGTTATAACATGCTCTAGCCTAGAAAATACGATGAACCTATACCCAGGGATATCTCGGTCATTCTCACGGATACTTAGGTGTGCGAGGAGTCTTGTGTACAGGAACATTGAACCAGCCTCCACCTTTTACCGTTTCAACTATGGCTAGTACACTTAAAGTTGTTACGTGGAATGTGAATGGCCTACGATCCCCTCAGAAACGCACTTCGTTTACTAAATCTTGCTAAATTAAAGACACACGTCGCGCTATTACAGGAAACTCACCTCCCACAGGAAGATTTTCAGCGCCTGCATAAATTCTGGGTGGGTGAAGTCATTGGCTCTCCCTCTCATGGCCGAAAGGCGGGGGTGATTATCCTGCTACACAAGGCTCTCTCGTACACTATACTCTCGATTAGTTCTCAGGCGACAGCCTACGCCAGGCCTACTCGGCCTTTAAGGCCAACCCCACGAGAGAACTCATGACAACATGGGCCAAGGCGAAGGGGGAATATGAAGTCCTATTACACCGCTATGATCTCTACACTAAATCATTTTGGGACCTCAAATTCCACAAGTTTGGCAACAAGTGTGGAAAATTATTAGCTAACCTAGTTAAGCAACGCCAAGGCCCCCGTCCAATCCATTGTTTGAAAGACCATTTGGGAGATAAGGTCACGGATCCAAAACAGATAAATACTCTACTACACTCTTACTATCAACACCTATACACTACCCACTCCACACCAAAAGATCATTCTTCGTTCCCCTTTGATACCATTCCCCTCCCAACCCTTACGGAGTCCCAACTAGCATCCCTTAATTCGGACATATCAGAGTCGGAAATTATGCACACGATAGCCTCTTTGAGTAATGGCAAATCCCCAGGGCCGGAAGGGTACACTGCGGAAATGTATAAGCTCCTGAAAACACCGCTGTTACCCACACTCCACAAAGCACTTACCCACATGTGGACTACAGGGTCGTATATGCCCACAGGCAAAGAAGCATATATTAAGGTGCTCCTAAAACCTCATAAGGATCCTCAGTTACCAGACTCTTATCGACCCATATCTCTACTAAATGTGGACTCTAAAATACTCTCAAAAATATTGGCCAACCGACTGGCGTCTATTATGCCGCACCTCCTACACCCCACTCAGGTAGGCTTTACCAGGGGTAGAGCGGCTGTTATTAACATAAGGAAAGTATTAGCAGTGCTGGATCAATGCACACGTGAGCCCGGTGAGGGATGTGCCATAATAACGCTAGATGCTGAAAAAGCCTTTGACTATGTTAGACATGATTGGCTTTTTTGCATAATGTCCAAGATGGGTTTCGAGGGTCAATTTCTTCAGCTTATACATGCTATGTATGAGACCCCTATAGCCAAAATATTCTCAGCAAGGATTTATATCTTCCCCCATTACCTTACTGCAAGGAACTAGGCAGGGATGCCTCTTATCTCCCCTATTGCTCAACCCAGCCATTGAACCCCTGTCCCGGTGGCTAATTTCTAAGGCCAACCTCCATGGTATCAGAATAGAGCGAGAAGAACTGCACACAGCCCTCTTTGCAGACGATTTACTCATTTTCACGTCCAAGGTGGCTGAGGATGTACCCATGGTTTTGTCCATCTTAAATGAATTTGGCTCCCACTTTGGATATAAAATAAACATATCAAAAAGTGAAATTTTGCCGTTATCTCCCATAACCTCCTCAAGCTTTGCGGCGGTTGCTATATGCGGGCTACAAATAGCCACCACCCATATTACCTACCTGGGAATCAAGATAGGTAGCCAACCTTCCTCGCTATATACACTTAATTACAAACCTCTTATTAGGAAAATTATAAAGGAGCTAGAGGCTTGGACAGTGCTTCCCCTTTCGCTTTTCGGCAGAGGTCACGTCCTTAAAATGATGAGCTTCCCTAAATTGCTCTATCCCCTCCAAACGATCCCGCTGCTGTTGAAACATGTTGATATTCAGCTTCTGGAAAAAACATTTACTAGATTCCTCTGGAACTCCAGGCGCCCACGTATTAAGTATCGTCAACTACAAGTTTATAAATTGGAGGGAGGCATGGGGCTCCCTAACATCCGAGCATACAATTTAGCATGTCTTCTGCGCCATGCTTATGATTGGGTGCTGGGGACCTCCTGCTACTCCAATCTCACTTTAGAAACTGAAATGGTTTCTCCATGGTCGTTAGGAGCCCTACTTCACACTCGTACTAGAAATTTACCGCTTTCACTGCGCAATAACGCCTTGGTAAGAAACACAGTTGGTAGCGTGGTGAGAATACAGATTGAAAGCAGGACTACATCCATACATCTCCATGCATACCCCCATACTGAATAATCCCCACTTCACTCAGGCCTCGGAATGCAGGGGATTTAGAATGTGGGCGGCGAGAGGGCTCCTGAAGGTGATTCAGCTATTTGACCCAGACACCCATGGTCCCCTAACTTTCCCAGAGCTGCAAATGAAATTTGGTGTCCCATCCTGTCACTACTTCCAATACTTACAACTAACATACTATTGGCGCAGCGAAACAACATTGCCCAGTACATTCTTTCAGTCGACAACATTGGATAACATATCGCCCTCAACCCCCCGGATCCATTGCCAAATTTATCCCCTTTTGAACGCTTACTTTATGCCCAAACCAACTAGAACTTCCCTCATGAAATGGAGGAAGGAATTTCCTCTTGAGGACTATGAAAATGCTATCCTTGAAGGATGTCATAACATTAGGAATTGTACCCTGAACGAACAGTGGCGGGAGACCCACTTCAAAATAGTCCATAAGGCATATTATGCTTTTGATTTTTTTCATAAAATAAAAGCTCCTAGTCCTTACTTAACGGCCTGCCCCAAATGTTCTCAGGAAGGGGCACCTCTACGCCACTGTCTCTGGGACTGTCCTCATGTCGTCACTTTCTGGGAATCAGTCCTTTCATATATATCCGTTTTACAGGATCTCACTTTGCCTCGCGATCTGTTGCTTTGTCTTTTTAGTTACGGGAGCCCCCTCCTGGCACTTAGTAGGAAGAAACTAAGATGGATCTATGTGGCCTTGCTGCTAGCCAAGCGCACAATTATGCACCATTGGCTTTCCGCACAGCCGCCGCCCTCCCAACACTTCAAGGAGTCACTCACGACCCTGATGTGGAAAGAGAGACTAGAAGCCACCTTAGACCCGGATAAATACACCACAGCTTTCTTTATGACGTGGGACCCTTTCATACTGTACCAATATAAGGAGACAGAGTTATTTACCTTGGTATACCCATTCAGACTCACAAGCTGGTACCTAGAAAGAAAAATAGCCAACACCTTAGGACGCCTGGAGTTACCGGAGGAATACTCCCCAGAGTAGGCTGGGTGCTGACAGTAGTGGTTATCCTTGGTGATATATTGCTATAAATATAGTGTGGCGAAGGTTTATGAGTACAGTGCAGTGATGTGTTATGTATCATGATAATATTCCTACAGATGTGACATGTATAGATGAACTTTTTGTCTGTCATTTTATTTTTATTTTCCTTTTCGTTTGCATTTTGCATGATTACTTGAAAACCAATAAAATACTTTTTTTTTTTAAAGAGGGTGTGTTTAGGGGCGAAGTTAAGGCATGGGCAGGGTAAGGGTTAGGTGGGGCAACTGGTGGCTAGTAACTCTTAAGGCCTGGCTAGTAGATCAGGACTTGATATTTTGAGCCCTGCACCAAGCTAAGGGAAAAATCCCTTGCAAAGTGAAAAGTCACTTTCAAGGTGAACAGCATATCTGCCTTCAGCCCCATACATGTTTTAATGCAAGAAATTAAATATATCAATATATATTATTGGCGCTTTTAAGGTGTCAATGAAACACTATGATTATCCATAAAAGCCATTTGTTAAATAGTAATCTTTAAAAAGTATAACAAACCTAAAATCACTTCATATGTCCATTTCAAATGTGTATGCATGTATAGATATACTGTAGATGACAATATGTCTCTTTTCTGTACTTATAGATATAGGTTCTTTGTTTCAGTTCATTTCTCAGCCAGATATCTTGATTGACTGTGGTTCAACATGTTTCACTTTCATGCTTCCTCAGGAACCACAGAAGAATCTGTCATATAACACATTAGCTTACATATATAACAAATATTAACACATTAAGTGCATTCTTCATCCATTGGAGATATTACTCATATCATAGCATATGAAGTACCCAGTAGATGACCATTACTGAAATGAGGGGCATCTATCCCATTCACCTATTGTGCCCTGTTGAAATAGATAGTTCCCAGTATATTGGCCCCGTATCTATAATATAAGGAAACATGACATTTAATTAATATAATATAAGGAAACATGAAATTTAATTTCATGTTAATTAGCTATGGTAAATGTATCAACATAGAAATGTATGCCAAACCAGGTTGCACCCAATAATTGTCTCAATATTCACTCACAGGATAACACTACGTGATTGCTTGGGGGCTATTCCCAAACCAGCACATTTTTTAGGAAAACCACTAGTTGGGGACATGAAAAAAATGGGCAGTATCGATCAATTCCTAACCAAAATGAGGGAAATAACTAGTTCCAAATAATTAACCTCTCAGATTACAATCTCTCTCAAACTGAGATAGAAGTGTTAAATTTAGGTTTAAATTTCTGTCCATCAACTAACATGGACAGATTTGGGATTAACAAGGATATTATTCTATTTGACCTTAAATTGATGTTGAAGGTAATGAATTAGTAAAATTAAATCTCTGTACAAATACTGCACAATAAAGAGATCAATGGCAAGGCTATACTGTTGATGATGTTTGAGAATTAAAGGACCTTAGTCAATTATGGAAGGAAAGTAATCAGGAGGAATCTGAACAGGGGGGCCTGTCTTATAAGTGTAATAATACTGATAATGTAATGATCTCCTTATAAGGTCAATTTATTAAAGGTAGAAAACTATACAAAATTAAGTCTCAGAAATTCCCCATACTAAAAGAAAAAACAGCGATTTGGGCCTTTAGCCATCAAGTTACAAAAGAGATGAAACAATTGGATTACCAATTGGAAAGAAAGGTGAAACCAATCTCACTAGACAGCAACAGCAAGCACTTACATTTGTCTCAGCACTTGAGACAAATAAAGGAATTATAATAAAGCCCTCAGACAAGGAGGAGAATATAGTATTAATGAATTGCACAATGTGGACAAAGGTAAATATGTGCCGAAAAATTTGGAAAAACCAGGAATGGCATAGACCCATTTCACAGAAATGCCTACAATAATTCCACACAGAATTCATCATACACCAAGCATATGTGTAGGATCTCATTAACAGGGATACACTCAAATTCCTGGATGTTATGCATCCAAAAATACCAACAATTTATGTCTTGCCCAAAACCCATGAAAACTTAACCGGGCCAACTAGCCGTCTGATCATCTCTGGCATTGGCAGTCTAAATGCCAACGCCAGTCAGTTGGTGGACAATTACCTTCGTCCACATGTCATGTTCCTTCCCATTAAAGGAGAACTATGAGATGAGTGGTTTCCACTCACCTCATAGTTCTAGCCGACCTGTGACAATGAAACTGTCACAGGTCGGCTCAGTAGATCGGGAGGTGAGCGAACACATACCAGGTTCGCTCACCTCTCGATCCTGTCACGGCTCTCTGCCGTGACGGGGGAGGGAAGATGACAATATGTCTCTTTTCTGTACTTATAGATATAGGTTCTTTGTTTCAGTTCATTTCTCAGCCAGATATCTTGATTGACTGTGGTTCAACATGTTTCACTTTCATGCTTCCTCAGGAACCACAGAAGAATCTGTCATATAACACATTAGCTTACATATATAACAAATATTAACACATTAAGTGCATTCTTCATCCATTGGAGATATTACTCATATCATAGCATATGAAGTACCCAGTAGATGACCATTACTGAAATGAGGGGCATCTATCCCATTCACCTATTGTGCCCTGTTGAAATAGATAGTTCCCAGTATATTGGCCCCGTATCTATAATATAAGGAAACATGACATTTAATTAATATAATATAAGGAAACATGAAATTTAATTTCATGTTAATTAGCTATGGTAAATGTATCAACATAGAAATGTATGCCAAACCAGGTTGCACCCAATAATTGTCTCAATATTCACTCACAGGATAACACTACGTGATTGCTTGGGGGCTATTCCCAAACCAGCACATTTTTTAGGAAAACCACTAGTTGGGGACATGAAAAAAATGGGCAGTATCGATCAATTCCTAACCAAAATGAGGGAAATAACTAGTTCCAAATAATTAACCTCTCAGATTACAATCTCTCTCAAACTGAGATAGAAGTGTTAAATTTAGGTTTAAATTTCTGTCCATCAACTAACATGGACAGATTTGGGATTAACAAGGATATTATTCTATTTGACCTTAAATTGATGTTGAAGGTAATGAATTAGTAAAATTAAATCTCTGTACAAATACTGCACAATAAAGAGATCAATGGCAAGGCTATACTGTTGATGATGTTTGAGAATTAAAGGACCTTAGTCAATTATGGAAGGAAAGTAATCAGGAGGAATCTGAACAGGGGGGCCTGTCTTATAAGTGTAATAATACTGATAATGTAATGATCTCCTTATAAGGTCAATTTATTAAAGGTAGAAAACTATACAAAATTAAGTCTCAGAAATTCCCCATACTAAAAGAAAAAACAGCGATTTGGGCCTTTAGCCATCAAGTTACAAAAGAGATGAAACAATTGGATTACCAATTGGAAAGAAAGGTGAAACCAATCTCACTAGACAGCAACAGCAAGCACTTACATTTGTCTCAGCACTTGAGACAAATAAAGGAATTATAATAAAGCCCTCAGACAAGGAGGAGAATATAGTATTAATGAATTGCACAATGTGGACAAAGGTAAATATGTGCCGAAAAATTTGGAAAAACCAGGAATGGCATAGACCCATTTCACAGAAATGCCTACAATAATTCCACACAGAATTCATCATACACCAAGCATATGTGTAGGATCTCATTAACAGGGATACACTCAAATTCCTGGATGTTATGCATCCAAAAATACCAACAATTTATGTCTTGCCCAAAACCCATGAAAACTTAACCGGGCCAACTAGCCGTCTGATCATCTCTGGCATTGGCAGTCTAAATGCCAACGCCAGTCAGTTGGTGGACAATTACCTTCGTCCACATGTCATGTTCCTTCCCATTAAAGGAGAACTATGAGATGAGTGGTTTCCACTCACCTCATAGTTCTAGCCGACCTGTGACAATGAAACTGTCACAGGTCGGCTCAGTAGATCGGGAGGTGAGCGAACACATACCAGGTTCGCTCACCTCTCGATCCTGTCACGGCTCTCTGCCGTGACGGGGGAGGGCTGGATTCCCCTCTCCCCGCTCCAATCTGCCAGCGCTGACTGGCGGAACGGATGGGGGAGGGGGCGGGTACAGCTGGCTCGGCCTCTAGATAGGCAGAGCCAGCTGTCACTCACGCAGCTGGGCGGATCCCGTCATCTACGTCGGGATCCGCTCTGGCTGCGGCGTCTCAGTATACCGCGAGCTGTAGCTCGTGGTATACTGAGCTTAGGGTAACGGGAGGATGCTAGTTTGTGTCCTCCCGTTACCCTAAGCAGAACTATGGGGAAAAACACTGACCCCATAGTTCTCCTTTAAGGACACCTTGCATCTATTGAAAATTGTTGATAGACTTACTGTACCACCTAATATATGGCTAGTGGCCATCGATATTGGGGCTCTCTATAGCAGCATCCCTCATCCCTCACCTAAAGGTCTTGCAGTTGTGAGGAGTTTTTTGGATGAACATCCCCAAAATTTATAGCCATACAATGAATTTATTATAAAACTACTGGGGCATAGTTGCATAGTTACATAGTGTTTGAGGTTGAATAAAGACACAGGTCCATTGAGTTCAACCTTTGTGTGTTGTGCGTGCATGTGTGTATATGAGTCCCTGTGTAGTCTAGTTTTTAAGAGCACCTGTACCCCTGTATGTTATGGTCTCTGAGAACAGTATCTAATTGATTTTTGAATTAATCAATATTCTCTGCTGTTACCACTGCTTGTGGCAGAGAGTTCCAAAATGTAACCACTCTGACTGAAAAGAATACCCTACGCCCTTTGTGGCTAAATATTTTCTCCACCAATGTGAGGTGGTGGCCTCTAGTCTTTGTTAAGGAGTTTACAGTAAAAGGTTTATTGTGACATTACTTGACACGCAATGTTTTTATGTTTGGTGACTCCCACTTTCTCCAAGTACAGGGCATAGTAATGTTGTGCCCTGTCTTATGCCAATTTGGACCTAGGAGGTTGGGAGCGTGAGATGCTCTCGGTAAATATGTGTGAAATGGACCTGTGCCATTTACCATATCTAATTAACATGGAATTAAATGTAATTGTTTCCTTATAATATAGATATTAGGCCAATATACTGGCAACTATCTATTACAACATTATCTACAGGGGCTTCTGCGCTCGATTAATCTATGAAAAACTGGGCGTTACTCCTTACAGCTGCTCACTTAAATACAATAAAAGGAGGCCTCCCATAACCTCCTATGTTCCCTAACCAGTACTCGCGGCGGCCACAAAAAATGGGGGGACCGTCAGGCTGAAATGAGGAGGAGCCAGGAAAGGAAAATTACGGTAAGTTTGATAACAATTTTCCGTATTTCTGGCCCTCCTCATGTCAGCCTACTGTGGGATGTGAAAGCAATAACCCAGTGAGGGAAAAAACTCAAACAGACAAACAAATCTGCAAAAAATATTTAATGACTAAGCGACACTCCCTTTAGATAAGGCCGCAGAAAGAATAGATACTCCTAAGGAATCTTCCGTTCCAAACCGAAACATCTATCTTATAATGCCGGAGAAAAGTTTTTTGAGTGCTCCAACTGGCTGCCTTGCAAATGGCATCGACTGGCACCCTTGCATAACTGGCCCATGAAGCCGCCATACCTCTCGTGGAATGAGCTCTCATAGCGCCTGGATGGGAAAGACCCGCTTTTGTGTATGCCAAGGATATAGCCTTTATAATCCATCTTGACAAAACTCTAGGAGGAGCCGCTAGGCCCTTCCTTGCGCCCGTGGGCAAAACAAACAAGTTATCCACTTTGCGGAACTCATTCTGCTGTCCTCTCTAGGTATAGAGAGAGACTGTGTACCAAGTCCAATTTACAGTACTCCAACTCTTCTTCAGGAAGTTGTGAAGAATCGAATGACAATAATTCTATTTTCCAGTTGTTGTGGAAACTGGACGCCACCTTTGGTAGAAAAGAAGGCATAGGCCTCAACAGGATCCTGTTTGGGAGAACCAACAGGAAAGGTTCCCTATTTGACAGGGCATGAAGTTCCGATACTCTCCTGGCTGAAGCAATTGCTAGCAGAAAGATGGTGCGTAAAGTGAGATGCCACATGGACGAAGACTGTGCCGGCTCAAACGGACACTGCAACAACGCCTTCAGAACTACAGTATGATCCCATTTTGGGAACAGTACCCTTCTTGGAGGCCGGATCTTGGCCACTCCCTTCATGAACTGGAGGATGAGAGCCTGTGAAGCCCACCTACTGCCCGTGAGCGATGCTAGAGCCGAGAGATGCACCCTCAAGGTATTGTAACTCAATCCTAAGTCCAACCCCCGTTGAAGGAACTCTAAGATCTTGCCTACCGGAGCGTCGAAGGGATTAAATCGCTTCTCCCAAGAAAACTCCTGAAATCTGGCCCATACCCGGGAATACACCGCATTCGTGGCCTGCTTCCTAGCCTTCAATAGCGTCTGGATTACCGATTCCAAGATGTCCAGACTTTCTAAACGGCCACGTTCAGTAGCCAGGCCATGAGCCACAAACGTCTCAGATTCGGATGCCGGAACCCTGCCTGTTCCAAAAGATCCTGTGTCATGGGCAATGCTATTGGGTCCGTCCCCTGCAATTGCCACAACAGTGGAAACCATGGCCTCCTCGGCCAGTAGGGCAGGATCGCAATTGCCTGCACCCTCTCCCTGCGGATCTTCAGCAGAATCTTGAGAATCATGCAGAACGGAGGGAACACATACACTAGACCGTAAATCCCATTGCTGTCTGAGGGCATCCTGCGCCAGCGCTGCCGGGTCGTAGAACCGCGAGAAGAAGCTTGGGACTCTTGCATTTGAGGCTGTTGCCATCAGATCGATCTCCGAAACTCCCCACTGACGAAACACTTGAATCAGATAAGATCTCTTTACCGACCATTTGTTGTGGTCTGCAAAGTCGCGACTCAGGCTGTCCGCCTCGAGATTGTCTGTTCCTGGAAGATAGCATGCCGTCAGATCTTGCAAATTCAATTCTGCCCACCTGAATATCTGAACCGCTATCTGAAGGAGAGGAAGACTCCTGGTCCCTCCCTGCTTCAGGACGTAGGCTACTGCCGACTTGTTGTCTGAGAAGACCTTTACTGCTGACCCTCGGATTAGAGGACACAACACCTTCAAAGCCTCCCGAACCGCTTCCAGTTCCAACAGGTTCAAACTCTCTGGAACCTGACCTAGCCAACGAGCTTGCACTCGGTGTCCCATACACACCGCCCCCCAGCCCTTTGCGCTGGCATCGGTGGTTACAGGTACGTACTGGATCGACTCCAGGGACTTGCCCAGAGTCAGATTCGGTTCTGCCGTCCACCACTCTAGTGACTGGCGAACGAATTCCGGAAGATGAATCCGTTGAATAAGGCACGAGCGATCCCACTGTTGCAAAAAATTGAATTGGAACAGTCACCTGCGCCACCGTGCCCAAGGCACCACTGGAATAGTGGAAGAGAGGAGCCCCAGAAAGCTCATGCATTGTCGTGCCGAAGGACATGGTGTCCGCATCATTTCTGAAGCCCTGCTCTGGACCGTTCTCACTTTTTTTAGGGGGCAAGAAGACCTTGGCCTTGTCTGTGTCGAACACGACTCCCAGATACTCCAACCATCTGGACGGCCTCAAAGAGCTCTTCTGCTCGTTCACCAGCCATCCGAAAGACCACAGAGACCTCAGAACCTGATCCCGATGAAGAACTGCTTGAGACCTGGAATTGGCTAAAACCAAAAGATCGTCCAGGTAGTGGTACACCTGAATTCCCCAAGTGCGTAATATGGCCACCTGGGCCGACAGCAGTTTTGAGAAGGTCCTTGGAGCTGTACAGAGGCCGAATGGAAGGCATCAAAACTGATAATGGCGGTCGTGCACCGCAAAGCGGAGAAACCGCTGATGTCCCCGAAATATCGGTACATGCAGATAAGCATCGGCCAGGTCTATGGATACCATCCAGTGCTCCTTGATGACCAGAGATATGATAGTCTCCAATGATTCCATCCTGAAGGGAAGCGCCCTGACGAATTAATTGAGGAACTTGAGATCTAAAACCGGCCTGAATTTTCCGGACACTTTTTTGACTAGAAAAATCGGAGAATAAACTCCTGACCCCCTTTCTTCCCTCGGAACTGGAGTGTTTGCTTGAGACCTCTGCAATTCTTTGATATAATCGAGCAAGCATTGAAACTTTCCTCTGGAGGCAGGAATCTGAGTCTTCACAAAACGTGCCACCGGAGGCCTTCTGGTAAATTCGATTTGATAACCCCGATGGATTATATCCAGAATCCAGGCGTCGGCAATGTTTTCCGCCCAAACCGCCCCGAACAGTGCCAATCTGGCACCGACCGGACCCGGATGGACGGGCACACCTTCAGAACTGTTTGTCTGACGGCTCCTGATTACCGGCGGGTCTGGACTTCGTTTTAACAAAGGAAGGCTGGGCCGATTTCCATGGAGCCCGAAAGAACGCTCTCCCTGGCCGATAGGACTTCGCTTCCCTGTAGCGGTCCCGAGAAAACCGCCCAGTGCCTGGTCGAAAGGGCTGTCTCTGCTTCCTCTGATCCTGGGGAATGATCCCCGATTTATCGCCAGAAACTCGCTTTATAGCTTCCTCTAGGGTCTTCCCAAACAGCAGCCCATCAGCAAAGGGCAGAGCACACAAGCTCTGCTTGGATGCAGAGTCCGACGACCATTGCCGCAGCCATAGGGCCCTTCTAAAAGTCACGGAATGCGCCATCAGTCTAGCATCCAGCCGTACCTGATCCACTGCTGCCTCTGCAACGAAATCCGCCGCCAAACCTGAGGTTATCCAGGGCTGCCGTAGCCTCCGATAGCTCCTGATCTTCCCATACCTTCTCAACCTGGGCTAGCCAAGAACGCATCGCTCTAGACACAGACATCAAGGCTACAGCCAACCTACAAGCTGCCCCCGTCACTGCGAATATGTGCTTCAGATCGGCCTCCAACCTGTGATCCATTGGATCCCGAAAGGAGACCGAATCGTCCAATGGTAGCATGATATGACGTGCCAACCTTTGTAGCGCTGCATCCACTCTTGGAGGACTTTCCCAAGGGGAAGCATCTTGAACCCTCAAAGGATACAATTTAGCCATTCTATTGTGCGTATTTAACTTCTTATCCGGTCTGGACCATTCTTCCTCTATGAGCTCTTTAATCTCAAATATTAGAGGAAAACAAGGCAGTTCCCGTTTTAGCTCCGGGAAATATTTTCTAATCTTCTGCGGAGCCGGACTTGCCTCCTCCTCCCAGCCAAGTGCCTCCTTTACTGCATTTACAAACGCTGCTACCCGGGAAAAATAAAAGGAGAAGGACACTTCCTCCGGTTCCCCGAAAGAATACTCTGACACCGGGCAATAAAGGTCCTGAGCCGAAGGTAGCTCCCCCTCTTCTTCCAAACTACTCGTAGGCCTCCTATGGCCCGAAGTCTTCAATCCCTGTGAAACCGCATGCTCAATAAAGTGCTGCACCTCCCGGGCTTCTGATTTCTTATCTTTTGCTGCCTCTTTAAGGCATGCTCGGCAGAGACGTTTGTTGGGCAGACCTTTTTCCCCACATGACCAACATTCTCCAGAAGCCTGCATCTCTGAAGGCCCTGGTTACGGGGAGCCTTCCCTGAAATCGCACCGTTTAGGCGCTTTATCTGCTTCTTGTGCTTATGGCCTTTGGCCGAGCGCTTGCCCAGCTCGGGCGAATAATCCACAGACTCTCGTCTATCTGGAGAACAGGGAGATTTCCTTAGCGGGCTCTTTCCCCTGGAAATATGAAGCAATCAATTAGACAGGCTCTCTTTTTTTTCCAGAGGCAAAAACAACAACAGTTACTTCACCTCCTGCTTTTCTTCAGTGCTTTGGATGGCGGACCCATGGCGAACTACCAGCATATAGAGAGTCCAGGACCAGAACTAAACAAATACAAGCCACCATAAGCCAACATTAACCCAGCATTCAAAGCCCGAGCCAAGGAAAAAAACTGCTAACCTGTAGAGATAAAGTGTAAATTGTGCAGCGCTAGAAATAAAGTGCTTGATAAATATATATAAATTAGGTAATGTAAAGAATATATACTATTCAGTGTCTATCTGATTAAATGGTTATAAATAAAAAGTGTGTCCACAGTGTAAAATATTCAGTATCACAATTATATACAGTGTTAAAAGATATATTATATAATATTTTCACTCTTGTGTCTTTCAATAATAAAGTGATAAATTAGTGTCAAAACATTTTGGTGAACAGCTGATACCCAGCATTAAAACCTTACAATAGTCCCAAATGGTGATCCATTAATCATACAAATTAGAAAAAACGTGATATAACTTAAAATTGACTCCGATGAGCACTTCAAACAAATATCTCCAGTTGGTGGATCAGTTGGTGAATTTCTTCCCACACCACAGTGTTGTCAGTGTTTTCAAACTGCCCCCTTTTGGGTGTGTACTCACCCCACAGTTGAGGTAATGAAGCAAAAAGTCCCAAGCTAGAGGGTCCACCTCTCAAATGATTTCTTTTGGTAAGATCCCGTCCGTTATGGATTTACATAAAAAAGAGAAACCTCCTCATGGTGTGGTATGCATAAACGTTTATTTATAAAAACATAGAATCACTCACAGTTTAAAATCGGAAAAACCGGCCGGTGTAGTGTAGCATCTCACTCGTCTGCTGCTTCCTGGTATAGCGTGGTATTGAATTAGAATAGACCCCGCCCCAACGCGTTTCGTCATAGAAGACGTCCTCAGGAGGTCATAGGTCTATCCACTCATACCACGCTAGAGCTTTTATAGCCCATATTCTAGTTCTTTCTAATAAGTTACCACTAGATGTCCTCGTGGTACATTATTTCAGTGTTTGTTTAAAGGAAACAGCAGATTTATCTATACTCACTCTACAATCACTTGTAATGTAATGATTGTAGTAATAATTATAGTAATCCTCTTCTGACGTGAGTATTATAGAAGGATATATTGATAGGATATATCACATATGTATAAAATATTATTAAAATTAAAAGTATAGAGTGAGGCGACATCAATAGTGGCCATTACCATGTTGTTACCTACCTTCATGTTATTTAAAATGTTTAGGATATCCCTA
The DNA here is from genome assembly GCF_000935625.1 of Nanorana parkeri. Taxonomy (NCBI): domain Eukaryota; kingdom Metazoa; phylum Chordata; class Amphibia; order Anura; family Dicroglossidae; genus Nanorana; species Nanorana parkeri. Next base: position 188,987 of record NW_017306729.1, read on the forward strand.
CTGTCCTTCAGGTAAGCTCTGAGAGCGCAGCTGCTTTAATATCAGGGCTACCCATAAAGCGCGGATCCACATCTTTTACTAATTTTTAACCTGTAGAGATAGATACCTCGTCCACCAGCAGCTCCCTCGTCAGCGTATTGAGCAGCTGACCGCAGATCGGAAGAGGAGGAGAAAGCTCCCACGGTGCGCCGGCTAAATCATGCCCCGTCGTCAAGGCAACAGGACGCTAGCACGCCCTGAGCCTCCGCCTCCCCTCCTCACGCGGCGCCGCAGCTGCAGCCTAGCAACCACGCCGCTCTCTGCGAGCCGCCGCTCCCGCCGACACAG